>NW_016107360.1:121372-156495 GCF_001604975.1 Cebus imitator
AAAAAAAAAAACTCCAGGACCAGATGGGTTCACAGCTAAATTCTACCAGAGATACACAGAAGAGCTGGTACCATTCCTTCTGAAACTATTCCAAACAATACAAAAAGAGGGAATCCTCCCTAACTCATTTTATGAGACCAACATCATCCTGTTCCCAAAACCTGGCAGAGACACAACTATAAAAGAAAATTTCAGGCCAATATCCTTGATGAACATTGATGCAAAAGTCCTCAATAAAGTACTGGCAAGCTGAATCCAACAGCACATCAAAAAGGTTATCCATCAAGATCAAGTTGGCTTCATCCCTGGGATGCAAAGCTGGTTCAACATTCACAAATCTTTAAATGTAATCCATCATGTAAAAAGAACCAAAGACAAAAACCACATGATTATCTCAACAGATGCAGAGAAGGCCTTCGACAAAATTCAAGAGTCCTTTATGCTAAAAATTCTCGATGAACTAGGTGTCAATGGAATGTACCTCAAAATAATAACAGCTATTTATGACAAACCCACAGCCAATATCATACCAAACGGGCAAAAACTGGAAGCATTCCCTTTGAAAACCAGCACAAGATAAGGATGTCCTCTCTCACCACTCCTATTCAACATAGTATTGAAAGTTCTGGCCAGGACAATCAGGCTAAAAAAGAAACAAATGGTATTCAATTAGGAAAAGAGGAAGTCAAATTGTCTCTCTTTGCAGATGACATGGTTGTATATTTAGAAGGTCCCCCACCATCTCAGCCTAAAATCTCCTTAAGCTGATAAGCAATTTCAGCAAAGTCTCATGATACAAAATCAATGTGCAAAAATCACAAGTATTTCTATACACAAATAACAGACAGACAGCCAAATCATGAGTGAACTCCCATTCACAACTGCTACAAACAGAATAAAACACCTAGGAATACAACTCACAAGGAATGTGAAAGACATCTTCAAGGAGAACTACAAACCACTGCTCAAGGACGTAAGAGAGGGCACAAACCAATGGAAGGACATTCCATGCTCACGGTTAGGAAGAATCAATACCGTGAAAATGGCCATACTGCCCAAAGTAATTTATAGATTCCATGCTATGCCCATCAAGCTACCATTGACTTTCTTCACAGAATTGGGGAAAAAAAAAAAAAAAACACCTTAAACTTCATATGGAACCAAAAAGAGCCTGCATAGCCAAGACAATCCTAAGCAAAAAAAAAAAAAAAAAAAAAAAAAAAAAAAAAAAAAACAAAAAAAAAAAAAAAAAAAAAAAAAAAAAAAAAAAAAAAAAAAGCTGGAGGCATCACGCTACCTGACTTCTGACTACAAGGCTACAGTAATCAAAACAGCATGGCATTGATATCAAAACAGAGATATGGGCCAATGGAACAGAACAGAGGCTGCAGAAATAACACCACACATCTAAAACCATCTGATCTTTGACAAACCTGACAAAAACAAGCACTGGGGAAGAGATTCCCTATTTGATAAATGGTTTGGAAAAACTGGCTAGCCATATGCAGAAAGCTGAAACTGGATCCCTTCATTTCATCTCATATAAAAATTAACTCCAGAAGGATTAAAGATTTAAACATAAGACCTAACACCATAAAAAACCCATAAGAAAACCAAGGCAATACCATTCAGGACATACGCATAGGCAAGGACTTCATGACTAAAACACCAAAAGCAATGGCAAAAAAAGCCAAAATAGACAAATAGGATCTAATTAAACTAAAGAGCTTCTGCACAGCAAAAGAAACTATCATTAGAGTAAACTGGCAATCAACAGAATGAGAAAAAATTTTTGCAATCTGACAAAGGGCTAATATCCAAAGTCAACAAAGAACTTAAACAAATTTAAAAGAAAAAAAACTAACAACCCCACCAAAAAGTGTGTGAGGGATATAGACAGACATTTCTCAAAAGAAGACATTTATGCAGCCAATAAACAGATGAAAAAATGCTCATCATCACTGGTCATTAGAGAAATGCAAATCAAAACCACATTGAGACACCATCTCACACCAGTTAGAATGGTGATCATTAAAAAATCTGGAGACAATAGATGCTGGAGAGGATGTGGAGAAACAGGAATGCTTTTACACTGTTGGTAGGAGTGCCAATTAGTTTCAACTATTGTGGAAGACAGTGTGACAATTCCTCAAAGATCTTGAAACAGAAATACTATTTGACCCAGTGACCCCATTACTTGATATATACCCAAAGGATTATAAATCATTCTATTATAAAGACACATGTATACTTATGCTTATTGCAGCACTGTTCACAATAGCAAAGATTTGGAACCAACCCAAATGCCCACCAGTGATAGACTGGAAAAACAAAATGTGGCACATATGCACCATGGAATACTATGCAGCCGTAAAAACAGATGAGTTCATGTCCTTTGCAGGGACATGGATGAAGCTAGAAACCATCATTCTCAGCAAACTGACACAAGAACAAAAAAACAAACACTGCATGTTCTCACTGATAGGTGGGAGTTGAACAATGAGAACACATGGACACAGGGAGGGGAATATCACACACTGGGGTCTGTCAGGAGTTGGAGGCTAGGGAATGGACGGCAGGGGGTGGGGGATCAGGGAGAGATAGCATTAGGAGAAATACCTAATGCAGATGATGGGGTGATAGATGCAGCAAACCATCATGGCATATACTTATACCCATATAACAAACCTGCACATTCTCCACATGTATCCCAGGATTTAAAGTATAATAATAAATAAATAATAAAAATAAAGAAGTTTTATTTTTAGCTTTTTGAGAAAGCTTCATACTGCTCTCCATAGTGGTTATACTAATTTGCATTCCTACAAACAGTATCTGAGGCTTCCCCTTTCTCCACATCCTCACAAGCATTTGTTATTGACTATCTTTTGAATAAAAGCCATTTTAACTGGGGTGAAATCATATCCCATTGTAGTTTTGATTTGCATTACTCTGATGATTAATGATGTTGAGTATCTTTTCATATCCCTGTTGGCCTTTCTTTCTTTCTTTCTTTCTTTATTTGAGAAATGTCTGTTCAGATCTTTTGCCCATTTTAAAATCTGATTGGACTTTTTTCTTACATAATTGTTTGAGCCACTATATATTCTGATATTCATTCTCTTGTCAGATGAGTAATTAGCAAATATTTTCTCCCATTCTGTGGGTTGTCTCTTCACTTTTTTGATAGTTTCCTTTGCTGTACAGAAGCTTTGTAGTTTGATGGAATCCCATTTGTACGTTTTTACTTTTGCTACCTGTGCTGTTGGGGTATTATTCAAGAAGTTTTTGCTCACTCCAGTGTCCTGGAGAGTTTCTCCAATCTTTAAGTGGTTTTATAGTTTGATGTTTTACATTTAAGTCTATGATCCATTTTTATTTGAGTTTTGCAGATGTCAAGAAATCAGGGCCAAGTTTCATTCTTATGCATATGGATATCCAGTTTTCCCCACACCATTTACTGAAGAGATTGTTCTATCCCCAATCTATGTTCTTGGCACCTTTGCTGAAATGAGTTCATTACAGATGTTTTAATTTATTTCTGGGTTCTCTATTCTGTTCCATTGGCCTCTGTGTCTGCTTTTATGCCAGAACCACGCTATTTTGGTCACTATAGCTCTGCAATATAATTTGAAGTCAAGTAATGTGATTCCTCCAGTTTTGTTCTTTTTGCTCAGGATAACTTTGGCTATTCTAAGTCTTTTGTGGTTCCTAAAATATAATAATTTTTTTTCTATTTTTGTGAAGAATGTCATTGGTTTTAATAGGGATTGCATTGAATCTGTAGATTGTTTTGGGTAGTATGAACATTTAAACAATATTGATTCTTCCCATCCATGAACATGGAATGTCATTCCATTTTTTGTGTCCTCTTCAATTTACTTCATCAGTGTTTTATAGATTTTATAGAGACCTTTCACTTTTTTGGTTAGATTCATTCTAGGTGCTTTATTTTATCTATAACTACTGCAAATGAGATTACTTTCTTGATTTCTTTTTCAGATTGTTTACTGCTAGCATACAGAAATGCTAGCAATTTATGTACAATCATTTCAATTGATACTGGAAAAGCATTCAATAAAATTTAGCACATGTTCATGATAAAAACTCCTCTCAAAAAAACTGGGCATAGAAGGAACATGCCTCACCACAATAAAAGCCACATATGTGACAGATCAACATCTAATATACTGGGTGAGGAAAAACTGAAAGACTTTCCCCTAAAATCTGGAACAAGATTCTTACTTTCACTACTGTAATTAACACAGTACTAGAATTCCTAGCTAGAGCAATTCAACAAGAAGAAGAAATACAGCATCAAAATTGGAATGGAAGAAATCAAATTATCTTTGTTTGCTGACAATATGATCTTAAATCTAGAAAAACCTAAAGATTCCACTTAAAAGAAACTATTAGAATTAATAACCAAATTCAGTTCAGTTGTATACGATACAAAACATTTGTGCTATATCTTGTCGCTTTATATTCATTGTAGAAAATTTGTTTTATAAAGTATTTTTAGTAAAGTATTTGTTTTATAAGTATTTTAAGTTTAGAACCAACTACTGCAAAGAAATGTTATGTAAATAAAGATTATTAGGTTATTCTATATTACCTTTTCTGAACTGATTAATCTAGATGAGTTGTTTTACATGGCAATAGAAAACTGTTTTCTAAGAACAATTCTACTAAAATTTTCTCTTGCAGGCAATAGGACTAATGTCTCTGTATTTTTGTTTCAAAGAGAAATAGTCTTTTAGCTAAGCAACAATATATCCAAATAATTTAGCTCTGTTTGCAGAAGATGAGAATAAATTCGAATAGATCATTGAAATAAAACCTAAGGGAAAATGAAGTAGAGGTTTAATAAAACAAAAGCCAAGTTAATAATGCAGAAATAAGAAAAACAATAGAATTGAAAACACAAAAAACCCAGGGTGTTGTTGTGGGGGCATAATAAACCAGATTAAACATTAATTAGAAATATCAACAGAAATAAAAAGAACACATATGGCGAAGAAGGCATAAAAATATTTATAAACAGAAGAAATATTTAAAATTCTAATAGAAATTCAGCATAACATAAAAAATATTTTGAAACCATGGATCAATTATTTTATGAAAAGTATAAATTACCAAATTGATTAAAGTTATAAAGAATTGAATGAGACAATAACTATGAAAGAGGTTAAAAAGTATATTAGAGAACTAGCTCACAGCAAGACAAATAGCTAATTCATGTGAGGCTTAAAACCCAGATGACGGGTAGATAGGTGCAACAAATCATCCTAGCAAACATATACCTATGTAACAAACCTGCACGTTCTGCACATGTATCCCAAAACTTAAAATAAAAAAAAAAATAAAAAAAAATAAAGGAACTAGCTCACAAGAAGCCTAGGTACAATTTATAGAAACACTTAGGAACAACAACAAAAATCACTTGTCTTGTGACTAACTGTAAGCATAAAAGGAGCCTATATCATACAAAAGAAAATTAAAATTTAATATGACTTTGTTTATTCAGTCTAATAAAATAGTATAAAATTATAATCTAATTTGTGATATAGATATGAAAATAATGTATATAAAATCCAATAATATATTTAAATTACAAGAATTTCTTTCATAAAGAGCAAGAATATTTAGTATTAGAAAAATTATTAATAAAATTCGTTACATTAAAGATTAAATAAAAATGACACATGTATCTTAATATAAACGAATAATCATCTGATAAATACTATAAATCAGAAATACGTAACAGGTCTTTAACAAGTTAAAATATTTTTCGTATCACAAACTAATAAGAACATTACACTTTAGGTAAAAGTTTAATTTCAAAGAGTACTAACATTAGAATACAGCACAGTGGTATCAGTTATCATCACTATTATTTTATTGTTCCGTAAGTAGTAAATAAATTAGTAAATGCATAAAAAACCAACAAAGAAAGGATGAAACAGAACCTTATTTATAGAATATATAATATCTATAGAAAAGTATAATTATTGTACAAATTATTAAAAATCATAACTTTTTTTTGAGATGGAGTCTCGCTCTGTTGCCCAGGCTGGAGTGCAGTGGCATGATCTTGGCTAATTGCAACCTTGGCCTCCCAGGTTCAGGCGATTCTCCTGGCTCAGCCTCCCAAGCAGCTGGGATTACAGGCGCCCACTGCCACACCCAGCTAATTTTTGTATTTTTAGTAAAGACAGGGTTTCAGGCTGGTCTCAAACTCCTGACCTCAAATGATCCACTAGCCTCTGCCTCCCAAAGTGCTGGGATTACAGGCATGTGCCACCATGCCCAGCCAACACATTTCAATACAGTAGCCACTAGCAAAATAAATTATTCTTCTCTACCAACAGGAACCAAATGTAAAATATATATATCCCATCTATACAATCAGTAAAAATACAATATATTTAAAGTAAACTTTTTAGAAAACAGCTAATGCCCATATGAATATTATTACAAAACTCTACTGAAGGACAGTAAGGAGATCATGAAAGAAGATACATATTGTATCACAAATAGTAATAGTATATTTTATTATAAGATTTCAAAATATCAGTTCTTCCTAAGTTAATGTGAAAACTCAAGGCATGCCTAATGAAAGCAGACATTTGTCACTGGTCTCAAATCAAACAGGAGTAAAGCTAAGAAAATTATTTGAAATAAAAGCAGTGAGTGTGGCAAATCCTATATAACATTAAATTTTACTATAAAGTGATTGGAAACATTTGATATTGATGCAGAAATAAACATGTCAATGGCATACAATAGAGAATCTAAAAATGGATGCAAGCACACATGGGAAATATATATAAAAGTTGACATTTCTAAGTAGTCTAGATCATTCATCAAATGACAGTGGGCCAACTGGCTTACATTTGGAAAAAAATAAACTTGGAAAATAAATCTGAACAGCTACTTTACTTTCACCAAAATAAATCTCAAATTGACTTCAAAGTGTTATACATGTAAAAAACAACAAACATATTATTAAAAAATCCTTTGTAAATATATTTCATATTTGAGATTGGGAAGCGTTTCTAAGCATGTCACAAAATTCAAAAACCACAAAGAAAAAAACAGTTTTAAAATATAAATTATATAAGCAAAACAAATTTTTAAAGCCTTAAAAAATTTTAAAGAAAAAAATATGATAGCCAAGTGGTCAATAATTACAACTGGTAAAAAATGTCCCATGAATCATAAAGTAAGCAAACAACAACACAAAAGAAAAGTTAGCAAATTTACTGACGCAGTATTTCAGAGTCAAAGACTTTCGATAACCTAAAAACATAGAATCAGATTCTTCACTTCAACAATACAACAATATCATGGGTACAAACAATAAAATATTGTGGCTCTATGTTTGGAAAATGTTTTTAAATGATAAGACAACTTGGCAGGATTTATAGGCCCAAGTAAACAAAACTGTTTATGAGAGAATGTTCATTAAATAATAGTTTTTAATATTTAAAATTTAGAAACAACCTCATATTTGACCAGCAAAGAATTGGTTGAAAAAATTATAGTAAGCTTATTTATTAAAAGGATATAGTACAATATTTAAAGTATTGAAAGCATATTTCTGTGTATTGGCAGAAGAAGTGGCCCATGAATTATTAAGCAAAAGTAAGTAATTGCAGGACCTGACTGAAAATTTGATAGTTTCTGTAAATTGACAATAGTAACATTATTTATATAACAACAATGCAAATTCTTAGTCTCTACTTTGTTAGTGTACAATAAAAATTCAGCAATGGTATACACTAATCTGTTTACATATATGTAAACCTTTGTTATATGTGAAGGGTAACATTAAAGGGGTTCCCTGAATTTCTGTTCTTATATTGATAAATTACTTCTAATGAGCATTTATTATTCTTAAGAAGAGAAAAATTAAATTATATTACCTATGATAATTTTAAAATACTTGTTTTTAGTTGGATGTCTACACAAAGACACTTTTTTTTTTTTTTTTTTTTGAGACGGAGTTTCGCTCTTGTTGCCCAGGCTGGAGTGCAATGGTGTGATCCCAGCTCACCGCAACCTCCACCTCCCAGGTTCAAGTGATTCTCCTGTCTCAGCCTCCCAAGTAGCTGCGATTAGACATGCATCTCCACACCTGGCTAATTTTTTGGATTTTTTGTAGAGACGGGGTTTCACCATGTTGGTCAGGCTGGTCTGGAGCTCCTGACCCCGTGATCTGCCCACCTTGGCCTCCCAAAGTGCTGGGATTACAAGTGTGAGCCACTGTGCCCAGCACGAACACATTATTAACATAAAGGGTAACTTGACTGATGAAATTAAGCATGTTGTCTTTGCGGTAAAGCAAATCAAAGTTAATCTAATATATGTGAATATCTATTAATATGGTGTAATTTCTGTTCAAATACAAATATCCAAGAGCTTAAATATTGTCTCTTTACACACATCACAGCGATACCTCAGGTGACATTCACAAGTAGATATGCCTCAAATTATTTACAGAGAAATTAGTTCATTTATCTGTAGATCTGTGTAATATCGCTATAAACAATATCAGTGATGCCCATATCCTAAAGTTGGTATTGTTTTCTCATTCAGTAACGTAAAAATAGAATGACAAGGTTTTTCATTCTCACCTCTCTTGGCTATGGTTGAGAATTTTTTTTTTTTCTCAGAACTTCAAATGTGAAAATAGATAAGATACAACAGTGTTAACCAACCCAGATTTCTCACCTTATGCATTATTGGCACACACTTAAACATTAATTACTCGGATTTTCTTGGAGGAAATGTTCTGAATTTTAAATCTCTTCTAGTTATTTGAAATGTTTCTAACACAAAGAAATAATACATATATGAGGTGATGAATATCTTAATTACCCTGATTTGATTTTTATACATTGTATGTACATATGATAATATCACATGTAACCCATAAACATGTACAATTATGTACTGATTAAAAATGTTAAAAAGAAACCTGTTCTCATATAATTTTATGACATTTAATCTGAAATTCTTGAGCATAGTATTAAAAAAAGAAAAGTTTTTGTTTTATCTTAAACTTTGGCTGTAATTAAAATCTCTAACCATTTTTACTTTGAGTTGAAGAAAAAGTAATATAAAAATTTTAGTTTGTTAAGGTAGATTTTAAATATAAGAAATTAAAGTAAAATTATGAACTAAATCTAATAAATGAAGTTAAGAAATAATATATCATTTATACTTAAGTGTTAGATAGCTAATATTAAATATTTAATTTAGATTGAATTTAAAATGGGCTATAAAAGCATGTTTAATATGATCTCCTTGAATATATATTTAGTTAAAAGACTACCTTTATAATAATATTTATTTTTTATGGTTTAATTTGGAGTTAGTTCTAGAGATTTTAGTTTTCCTAGACATACAGTAATGATGCATCTTACAAGCCCACCTAATTTTTATTTCACACAAAGTCACACAGGAAAGAAAAAACTCTAAAACTTCAGAAACTGTAAAATTCAAGCAGATAATACAATAACACCAGGGGGCTGGGCGCAGTAGCTAATCGCAGCACTTAGGGAAGCCAAGGTGGGTGGATCACCTGAGATCAGGATTTTGAGACCAATCTCACCAGCATGTCGAAAACCCATCTCTACTAAAAATACAAAAATTAGCAAAGCATGGTGGTGCACACCTGTAATCCCAGCTAGTTGGGAAGCTGAGGCAGGAGAATCACCTGAACCCAGGAGATGGAGGTTGCAGTGACACGGGACCGGGCCATTGCACTCCAGCGTGGGCAACAAGAGGGAAACTCCTTAACAAAATAAAACAACAACAACAAAAAAAAAAAACAAAAAACAGGATATACATATGCCTGCTGGTAATGTACATTACACACATTGCAGCAACAACTCAGGTGAAATTCATAAGTAGGGATGCCTCAAATTATTTTCCTGGGCCACAAGAGGGAACATTTTTAGAGGTTTTGTGTTACAAAAGTCAAAGTAAGATATATGGATTACCATTCTTTTGTACGAATTATGTAATCATATATAATGTCACATGTGCCTGTATACATACAACATATACATACACATATTGCATTTTATATATGTAGATTGTTTACATATATATAATGTGTATGTCTATGTATACGTAACATGCACACGCATACATGCCTAATCATGCACCTCCTGGACTCTAGAATCAAATTGACATCTCTCAAGCACAATTACACTTACTTAACAGTTTAAATACTAGGGTACATCACTCTTTAATAAGGCTGTTTTGAAATTTTGAATCATTTCCTCTGGATTTCCATGGTAAAATGTATTTTTTAATATTTATATTTTTAAAATACTGAATGGCCTTATTAGCTGAACACTATAAATGCCACAAAACAGATTTGGAAATTGGAACACACCCAACATAAATGGTTACCAACAGTGAATGGGAAGGCATAAGAAACAAGGCAGTAAAGCCACCACACAATATGAGGAAAATCATTAAATGATCTGGAAAAGCATCAAGATGGCTGGCCTCTTTGTAGTTCCAGCACAAAGACTGAGCCTTATTTCTAAATATTTTCCCTGGTGGGGAATAACAGCTTGAAAATAATCCCAGATGTATTCATTTGTGTAACTATTTGCTTTTTGCAGCATATAGGCATGGAAAAATTATTGAAGGTTTCAATTCTGGACTTGTATTTTTTAAATGTCAGGCTTTTGAAAAATAGCACCATTTTCCTTTAAAACCGTTCATTTACCTGGAATGTTGGCCAGCAGGCCTATAATATGGACTTGGTTTTGTTAAGATTGAAAAAATGCCCAATGGCAAGAAAGGAATGGGCAATTTTAGTGAATAAAACTAAATTTGAACTCAAACTAAGTTGAGCAAATACCCAAACAGAGTATAAAACATTGTTTTCGGAATTCTCTAAGCCAGCCAAGGAATTCTAGATCCTGTTAAAGAAACATAAATTTAGAGGAAAAAAAAGTAATCTAGAAAGTTTTCTTTAATGATACTGAAAACAACGTATTTTTTAAAAGTTTAAGGTAGAAGTTAACTTTAACGCTCAGGTAATTTTTTTCTTAAAAGCATTCTCTTACTTGAGATGATTCTAGGTATTAAGACAAGAGCTCCCAAAACTAAAATTCACTTTCATAAAACCATTTTAACACAGAGATAGATTAAATGGATTCACAGTTCTCTATCAATTGTTGATAAATTTATTTAAGCTGAACTTTTTAAAGTTCACATATAATTTTAAAATTAAAACCATTTCTCTTAAAGATATGTATAACATTGCCCCATTTATGCAAATTATCTGTAGAGTATTAGTTCTTTTTTTCTATGTTTGAGAATACATTATTTTCTTAAAACAGGGTCTCTGGTAAGTGTGGAGTGTGTGTGTGTGTTTGTGTATGAGGGTATGTGAATGGAGAGAAAAATTATAATCAGCATTTTTCCTTCACCTCCTTTTTTTTTTTTAATTTTAAATTATACCAGGTATTTAAATAACTAAGTGAAATTACCAAAATTTTTAGTAAGCATTCCAGTGCCAAAATAAATGTTGCTGGTTGTTTTTTTATAATTAGACTGTCATTTAGAATGTGAAGGTGTATGTTTGAATCCACCATCCATTTTACAAATATTTAATGAGTACTATGGTATGTCACGCAGTCTAGCAACTAGGATTTTAACTGTGGTAATGTAAACACGGTATATCAGTCCTCCAAAATGCATCTTCAGAAAAACAGCTAGAATCATATTCCTAATTATTTTAGGAAGATAATCTAAAACAAGAGATAAATATAAGAGCACTTTTTCATTTACAGATCTGTAATTATTTTATAAACATTACATCAATCCCCACATAATTTATATAGATGATTTATCACCTGAGTATGTGGAACTGCTATACTCTGCTTTAGAAAAGATCTTTTTCACTCAAGTGATCTCTTGCTTTGAGACATATTACTAGCCATATGACAATGACACCAGAAGGAATGGGTTGGATTAATTTCAAACAAAAATAAGGAACTAAATCTAAACTACGTAAAACTCACCTCACTCTGATTTATTGCTTTTTTCAGACCATAGAAGTTGCAAATAAAATTTATGAGGGAAGAACAATAAGTTAGGATTGGATAAAGGCATAATTTTAGGCCTCAAGTTGCTTGTACAGTTAGATTTTAACACATAAAATTGGGAGCATAATACTAACAAGTTAATAATTATCAGCTGAGTGCTGACATGTAAAAACATTTCTTTAAACAATTGGTTGGTTCAATCAGTTAGCCTGATGACAACTTGAAGTTTTAAAAACCTACATTACTTATATTCAATGAATTTAAAAATGTAGAAAAGTTCATAAATGTATGCATTAGAAATTCATCAGTCTTGGAATATATTTTGGGGGTGGGGTGGGGAAGTTACCTTTAAAGTTAAAATTGTAAAATTATCACATAATAAAAACCCGTGCTTTGAACACTAATTGCCCATGCATTAAGTAAGAAAAAGCTCTCTTCCTACTATTATGAAGGTTTGATGTATGAACTTCCTTTGGTTTTACTGAGCAGTGTTTCATGTATTTTTGGTTCTACTGTTCTTTTTTGTTTATTCTTGATTTTATTTTTACTAATATGCATTAGTATCAATAAGGTATTAGGTCTATGAAGATTCCTACAGCGTTTTAATTGAGAGTAAATTGCCTATAATAAAAGGGGCCTCCTACAGGCCTAGAAGGCTGGCCCACCCTAGTGGCTGGGCACAATTGCTTGTTTGAAGAGTTAAACCGACGCACGATAGCCCACTTTGTCAGCTGCCTAGAGGGAAGTTGTCAAGTCTGGGACCCTGCTGCTTTATTCCTATAACTGTGTTTTAGAAACACCTCACAAGTGGAATTGTGGTTGCCTCATCCAGAAAATGTGGAAAGGATTAATGTGGCATGTAAAACAAATCACTCCTGAGCTCAGCTGAGAAAGTGGGTATTAAAAGCACTCCAGTCAAAAGAGCTTTAGTGAGAGGGTCACGGTGATATACAGTCAGCATATGTTGGGCTGGTAATGCTGCAGGGTGTTTGGAAATGGTAATGGTCCATGAGTGTAAAGTCTTTCAAGACCTCTTAAAGGCACATGTGTTTCTCGAGCATGTTCTCCAAACAAGGACCTGTTATGGGTTAGATTCACCGAAGCTTTTAAACTTTATTGATTGGTTTGTGAGATTCCAGGTTCACTTACTGCTTTAAAAAAAAAAAAAATTGTTGATAAACACAGGCAAGAATCTTACTTTAATCTTAATCTTATGAATCAATAAACAATGCGGGATGTTGCCTCCTCATCAATTACAGTACACGCTATTTATTTTTATTATGGAAGTGTTTGCTAGTTTTCAGAGTTAACGGGCAATATAACCATGTTGTTCTTCTAAATCCAGGTGCTTTGTAGATTTTTTTTGAGGGGGCAGAAAAGGGAGAGACCTGATGATTTCTTGCTATTTGAAATATGAACCACAGCCTTAATAAAAACTTGTGGGTTTCAAGTTGAGAGAGAACAAATAAACCTGCTAAGTGTAATTTCATAAACTGAAATGATTTTCCTTGGTATTTCCACTTTTGGAAAGAATTCATTCAGACCCCGCATTATAATGCAAATATGTAATTGTAGCCAAAGATGTATGAACTTGTAAAGAAAAGAAATATAATACAACAGTTTTGTACACATTAAAAAAAACTGTCTATTCTCTTTTGTTTGGTTTACATTTGCACTTCTTTTATGAGACGCTTATGGTTTTTCCTACAAAGTTATACCTCATCACTTCATTCATTTTTCTAAATAACTTATACCAAAGGATCACACAGGCTTTGAAAGATGAAAGCACAGGCAAAGGTTGCAATAAATAAGGAGTGCTACATCTAACTAGTTGTCAGCACATGCACACAAAAAGCCTGGGTTTTTAGGTGGACTTGGTAAAATATTAAAACAGGCTAGAAGGAAGTACTAGTTAACTAACCTAAAAATCTCATCAGTAAAACTAAACAAATAAAAATATTACATGAAACTGTTTGGGTTCATTGCTTCCAAGTTTCGTCCCAACTTACAACCATGACTGCAAATATTTTTTCACCAACTTCAAGCATGACATTATTTGTTACCTTTGCTTTACTGCAGGCCTAGTAAAAGTCAAGATCAATAATTTCTCAGGAACAGTTCCACTCTACACTGAAATTACAACCAGCCTGAGGGACACAGCATATATAAAATTTCTTGCCATCACTGTAAAACTCATAAAGCATCACGGTTGCCTTGTTTTAAAACTGAACTTCCTGTCTCAGTCTCATTCATGTCATTGCTCTTTGCCTCACACGTTTGGCAAGGGGGAAGAAGATGGTAAGTGTTCATGGTCTTGAACATAAAATGGGTATGTGTAGAAAGGAGATTAAAATATTACAATAAAATAACATGACGGTAAGGACAAGAGAAGCTGCCATTTTCATATCATCCAACTTAGCTTATGTCACTAGCTACTCTTCCAGGACTGCTATGCCAATAAAGTATTTCTACATTATATATAAATGGGTGCAACTTTTATACCCTCTATTATGTCATCACTTTCAAACACAGAATAATTCAAAATTGCCTATTCTAGATTCAGAATTTTTCAAATGATTTCCTGATTATGTTAAACATCCAAAAGGTAAAAGTACAGTGTTTGTCTGCCCAGTATTATTGACAAAGGTATTATTTTTGTCAATAATACTTACATGATGACAGGAAATGGATGATCTTGAAAACAATCTTAATTTTGTTAATTATGTGTGCATCTGTAACATTTTTGCCACTTTAAATTGAAAAGGATTCTGAGTCTGAATGAAGGATTCTGAGTCTGAATGATGGATTCTGTAGCAGTATCTGTTATCTAACCTGGTTATCTAACAGTAACCAGGTTTGGATTCTGGTAACAGGGAAATCACTGACCGCTTATTCCCTGTGCTCAGTGGTACCGACTTTGAATGCTTCCTCAAATACTAATTGGGGACCTGGACTATGTTGAATTGTGCAGGTTTCCACATTTTCCAGACAAACTGCACATGAGAGCGACTAACCCACACCAAGATGTGCTGCACACCTGTACAACAGATGACCAAAGTTAATGTGCAAAGAAAAACCTCCACAAAATAATATGATGTTACTTCACATGGTGTACATACAACTCAGACAGCTAAGGGGCTGAATCATGCCATTTAGCTGTAAGTTTTCATTGGTAAAGACATTTTATAGGGCTTAAATTTTATATAGTCTAGTATCAAGTAGTACTCCTAATTGCATGACTTCAAAGTAGACATATGAGCCCTACTTTCATATTATTTTAGTGGCAAGCAATCACTGCCCTTCCAATTGTTCCTATGAGGTCCTATATTAACATTATTATTGGGAATTTTATTTAAGTTCAATTTTAGTTAAAACTGTGCCTCCTCCTTGAATGAGAATTTGAACACTGAGATTAAATTGATAGAGAAAACCAAGTCTGAATTATTTTATAGCCAAGAGGTACATTGTGAATCCCATAAAGCATTGTTTCAGGAACCTGGTTAGTGTTCTGTACACCTGCTTAATGTTTTTTTCATCATCACAAATGTCAAAGTGCTCAGTAAGTCACCATGGTTTGAATGACAGCCATACACTAAGCAAGCAGTTATGTTTTTTCACTACCAAATTGGACCATAAATGATGAAAAAGAGGTCAAAAAGGAAGTATGGAACCATACAAATTTGAAAGGGGAAACTGCTAATAGCCATAAACCCTGTGCAATCAAAGGCTTGGCAAGTCATTGCAAATTACCTGCTCTGTGAATTACTGATCACACTGTGTTATGATATAGAACTTTCTAACTCCTTTCATCTGTAGTAACAGTGCTTCTAATAGCTCACAGATCAAAAGCAAAACCCTGCTAGTGGTATTCTGAAACAAATAAACCAAGGTTGCATAAGCATAATGCATGTGAACAAAATGTTAATATACAACCACTGTTGCTTTTGATCAACTTACTATTTAATATAGTGTATGAGTTTTACAAATCAAATTTACCAATATAATCATTATATAAGGGGAAGATTGGTGAGGCACGCATGACTAACTTAAAAGGAAGAGTGAAATCTTGCATGATGCTTTCATTAGGGATTAATGTAGGTTGGTGTGCTTTAAGCAAGATATTGGCGATCTATGAGATGCAAGATGCCAAACTCCTAAATCCTTTACTTCTAACTCAAGACTAAGAAATGTGGGAATCAGGAGTACTCAGAAAATACCCATCCAAATATTTTTCCTCTTAGGGAAAATATCTGTATAAATAAGTTTCTCTTTTAAATGTGACATGCCTGTGAAGAGTGAGGTTTAATCGGATTGCTTTCCTCCTTTCTCTTTGCTAAAAATTACGGATACTGATTTAAATGAATATTTTATTCTAAGTGGAGAAGAAAAAAAAAATATTGGGCCATAAGATATTTTATAGCAAAGATTTTGCTGAAGTGTTGCCAAGCTAGATTTTGCCCTAACACAGAAATAGCTCCAGTGCCTGGGATGTAGAGAAAAGGAAGAAGTGGATGAGGCAGATAGTTGCCAAAGAGAGATTTTCAGTTATCTTGGATACTTTTACTTGATAACAACTCATATGCTTAAAATGGAAAATCATTTTCTCATTGGTTCTTACATCTACATTAGAACCATTGTTTGTTTTTTGTAAGAATTATTCATCAATTAGTGCTACTCATTGCTGTAATGCTGCAAATACAACACTGAAATAAGAGATAGAATTCCTATCTTTATGGGAAAATGTACATAAACGCACACATGTATATAAATATAGTACTATAGAGCTATAAAGAATAGAAATAGTAGTCTTAGAGGGTTTTTGCATAGGGGTGCTATTGGGGGTAGGATGGTCAGGTGGCATTTGAGCTGGCATATGGTCAATATGAAAAAGCTAACCTTGTATAGATCAAGGTAGATGGAAAATACCTGATAGATGGTAATAATAGCAAGGGGCAAAGTTCCTAAGTCTGTACAGAACTAAAAGTGGTTGAGAAAGAGCAAGAGGCCAAATGAGGCTCAACCACAGTGAGCAGGGACAAGAATAGAAGATAATCAGGATTAATGACGTAAGGCTGTGTATCACATTAAGGAGAAGAATGGCATCTTATAACTGGCTATTCTGTGAAAAATAGGCGATACATCCAAAAGAACAGAAGCAAGAAGACAAGCTAGGTCAATATTGCAGTTTTCCAACATGATAGTGGTTTAGACTGGGGTGATGGCAGAAATGAAAGTAATCGGACTACATTCATCATGTTCCCAAATAAATTCTGAAAGACTCTCTTAATCCTCCAGTCCTTGTTGATACAGTGACCCAACTTTCTGGTTAAAATGTTCTAGTAAATGACACTCTAGCCTCAATTCTCCTTTCAGGGAATTTGTTTCTCTTAACATTAGACTTTAAATTGGTGAAGCATAGCTTAAAAATAGTGTTTAATTGAGCTGAGTATAGAACTAGTAAAAAACATGAATTCTTCATGACAAGTTTATTTTTAAAGTTGTTTCAAATATTTTTGGCACCTGTGGGGTTATATATCCATTGTTCAATAAATTGCAGTTGATGAAATCTGAGCAGCTAAGGTAAAGTTTTATTATTATCAGAAATAAAGGTCAGGGGGAGATTACCTGGGCAATGGGTATTACACTGGGGAGAGTTTTAGAAGGTTCTCTTGTACATTTTCTTATTATGATTTTCACAAATAACATGGATTCCTGGCTCTGTATTTTGTATAAATTAAGAAAGTCTCTCTATATGAAAGTTCTTTTAAAGCATTTGAAAAGAGAATCTGGAGACTCTCTGCAATAAATACCAGACTGAAAAGAGAAGACAAAAGCATGCAGCAGAAGAGCAGACAAAAGAAATGAGAGATGGGCGAAGGAATGACTATCTATCAAACAGAAATGCTAGTCCAGTATTCCAGCATTCCTAGGGCCAGGGTTCTAGGAGGAGCAGTTGATGGATAATGCCAGACACTTATTCCTACATATCACTTATAATTGCTTTTGGTACTTACTGGCTCCTTTGTTATTTTGCAATTTCTCATGAGAGAAAGAGGCTTTAATTCATTAGTAAATGAAGTGAGATAAGCAATATTGGTCTACAAGTTATCAGTAGCTGATACTATGTAAGAAAGGCAAGTAACAAATGTGCCTTGTTTCAAGGCCTCCCAATGCTTTTCTAGTCCTAGCATACAGAGAAAATGACAAAATTTGCATGGCTCAATAGAAACCAGAGAGATTTAAGAGTGTCTATAAAATTGGAAAAAAAGAAAAGGACTACATTCTCTTAACATTATATTGTTATAATAATACAAAGCATTAGGGAAAATATTTAAAGTTGAATTTGTATCACACTTCCAAATGAATTCTTTTCAAATTTCCAATGAGACACTTGAGTAAAACTTTATACTAGCTTTTGAGCTTGGAGAATTAATTCTTGTCTTTCAATGACAAATGTAACATAAGCATTTCTAAAGGCAAAATATTTTTTTATCCAATTGAGCTTTTTTATATAAAATATTTCAAACTAGGACTGAGAATGAGCATGCATTATTAAAGCAGTCAATACACCAGAAGCTTTCTATGGTTTGAATGTGTCCTCAAAGTTTATGTGTTGGAAACTTAATCCCCAGTGCAATAGTGTTGAAAGGTGGGAACTTTGAGAGATGATCAGGTCATAAGGGCTTTGCCCTTATGAAGGATTAATGTCATTACTGAGGTGAAAGCATTAGTTATTTGAAGATTGGTTTTGTTATAAAAACAAATTCTGCCCCCTCTCACTCTCTCTTGCCCATGTGATGCCTTTCACTGTGTTATGATGCAGCAAGAAGGCTCTCCCAGATTTGTCACCTCAACCTTGGACTTCCCAGCCTCCAGAACCATGAGCCAAATACATTTATTTTCTTTATAAATTACCCAGCCCTGATATTCTGTTGTTGTCCAAAAAACGGACTAAGATGAAGTTTAAACATTATTAGAAGAATGTACATATCAAAAATAGATGTAAGCATTCATATATGTGAAGACAGAGATGGACGTTGCTAGTCATAGCTAGGTCTACTAAGAGTTCTTGCAAAACTCTCCTGCCCGTAAAGGCTGTGTGCCATGATTTTTGGGTGTTAGAGACCTGATCTGCTTTTCTAGTACAACTAGCACAATGTGAACCTAAGTCCTAAACAGATGTCCACATGTAGAATACTTCCTTAACCAGGAAGAAAGACTATTTTGATTGTCTGATGGCTACAGGCATTATCAGCCCTTCCCTCAGATTTGACTGCTTTCAGGCCATCCATCTACGGTTCATCTGAATATTGTTCATTACTGAACCAGGATTTCAGCTACCCTAGGAACTTCCTGGACTCCTTGGGGCTGAAAATCTGCAACTCATTGCTGAGGTCACTTGTTGGAAAGTTCTGCTTTAGAGGACACTTATGGAAGTAGGGCTTATGCCTTCTTCAGAATACGTAATTTATATGCACAAAACATTTGGTCACAGGTTTTTAAATCTAACTTTTAATAAAATACAAGAGCACATTTCTATTTTAGCAACTAATTGCTCTTAAAGGAAGTTAACCTTAAGATAGATCAAAAAGGGTAAGTAGAGCATTCTGCTTCCTAGCTACATAGTATAAAGAAATGCATCCAAGCCCTGAATGTTGAGTGTCAGATTTAAAGATTTGTCTAATACATGAATAAAAATTAGGGCAGGAGAGGACTCCATTTTTACTAATTGCATAAAAAGAGAAATTACTACACTATATTCTAAGGCAATACTGTCTAACAGCAACATAGTATTAGCCACATATATAATTTAAAATTTAAAAAGTTTTAGTAGCCACATTCCAAAAACTGAAAGAAAACAGGTGAAATTAAATTTAATATTTTATTTTTAATCCCATATATCTAAAATGTTATTTTTATATAACTATTTTATATTTTAATAGTTAAATATATATATTTAACTATATATTTATATCATATATATTTATATTATATATAAAATAGTTATATTTTATATAGCTATTATAAAAATAGTCAATATTTTTAATTATTAAATATTTTACATCCTTTCATACAGAGTCTTCAGAAGCCATCCTTCAATTGTTTTTATTTCAATAGTTTTTGGGGTACAAGTGGCTTTTTGTTACATGGATACCTTCCTCATAATCTTCCTCTACAAGTCCCCGAAGTCCATTATATCACTCATGCCTTTGTATCTTCATAGCTTAGCTCCCACTTATAAGTGAGAACATACAATATTTGGTTTTCCATTCCTGAATTACTTTACTTGGAATAATGGCCTCCACTCCATACAAGTTGCTGCAAAAGATATTGTCTCTTTTTATGGCTGAGTTGTATTCCATGGTGTATATATATCACATTTTCTTTATTCATTTGTTGGTCAATGGGCACTTAGGTTGGTTCCACATCTTTGTAACTGTGAGTTGTGCTGCTATAAACATGTGCATGCATACGTCTTTTTCAAATAATGACTTATTTTCCTTTGAGTAGATACCAAGTAACGGGATTGCTGATCAAATGATAGTTCTACTTTTAATTTTTTTTTTTTTTTTTTGAGACAGAGTCTTGCTCTGTCCCCCAGACTGGAGTGCAGTGGCACGATCTTGGCTTACGACAACCTCCACCTCCCAGATTCAAGCAACCATGCCCAGGTAACTTTTGTATTTTCAGTACAGTTGGGGTTTTACCACTTTGGTCAGACTGCTCTGAAACTCCTGACCTTGTGATCCACCTGCCTCAGCCTCCCGAAATGCTGGGAATATAGGCGTGAGCCACCGCATCTGGTCTACTTTTAATTCTTTAAGGAATCTCCATGCTGTTTTCCATAAAGATTGTACTAATTTACATTCCAGCCAGCAGTGTAAAAGTGTTCCTCTTTACCATATCCATGCCAATCTCTATTGTTTTTTTCCTTTTTAATTATGGCCATTCTTGCAGGAGTAAGGTGGTATCTCATTATGGTTTTGATTTGCATTTTCCTGATGATTAGTAATGTTAAGCAATGTTTACGTTGGTTGGCTGTTTGTATATCTTATTTTTAGAAATGTCTATTCATATCCTTTGCCACTTTTTCATGAGACTTTTTTATTGCTGATGTTTGAATTACCTGTAAATTCTAGATACTAGTCCTTTCTTTGTTGCATAGTTCATGAATATTTTCTTCCACTCTGTGGAGTGTCTCTTTACCCTGTTGATTATTTCTTTTGCTGTGCAGAAGATTTTTAGTTTAATTGAGACTTATTCATTTATTTTTGTTTTTGTTGTATTTTCTTTGGGGTCTTAGTCATAAATTCTCTGCCTAAGCCAATGTCC
Source organism: Cebus imitator (assembly GCF_001604975.1). NCBI lineage: Eukaryota > Metazoa > Chordata > Mammalia > Primates > Cebidae > Cebus > Cebus imitator. The sequence continues at coordinate 142,786 of NW_016107360.1, forward strand.
AGAAAGTTTGTCCAATGTTATCCTCCATAATTTTTATGGTTTTGGGTCTTAAATTTAAGTCTCTGATCTATCTTGGTTTGATTTTCGTGTAGGATGAGAGATAGGGATGAAGTTTTATTCTTTTACATGTGGCTTGCCAGTTTTCCCAGCACTATTTAATGAATAGGGTGTCCTTTTCCCAATTTACATTTTTGTATGCTTTGTTGAAAATCAGTTGGTTTTAAGTATTTGGCTTTAGTTCTGTGTTCTCTATTCTGTTCTACTGGTCTACATGCCCATTTTTATACCAAGGGTACAATGCTGTTTTGGTAACTATAGCCTTGTAGTATAATTTGAAATCAGGTAATATAATACCTCCAGATTTGTTCTTTTTGCTTAGAATTGCTTTGGCTATTTGGGGTTTTTTTGTTTGTTTGTTTCATACGAATTTCAGGATTTTTTTTTCCAGTTCTGTGAAGAATGATGATGGTATTTTTGATGGGAATTACATCGAAACTGTAGATTGCTTTGGGCAGTATGGTCATTTTCACATATTGATTCACCCCATTCATGAGCATGGGATATATTTCCATTGTTTGTGTCATCTATGATTTCTTTTAGCACCCTTCAATTTTCAGTAGCCACTTGTGGCTAGTGGCCACCATATTGGACAGCACAACTCTCAGGAATAACCTAAGCAAAAGTCCACCTCAACAATTGGCTTCCTGTTAAAGAAAGTCATCTTGACCAAGTTGCTGCAATAGGGGAATAAGCTGGAAGTTCCCTAATATACTCATGCCTAGCAGGCCAGATGGAGAGAGGAAAGAAGTGGCAGCAAGGAGAAAAGCTAAGTGACTGGTTTCCCATGAGGAATGTTGAATTTTTTTCTTCATTAGGTTATAGAGCTGGCTAATCTTTATATTACTTCATGGGCTGACCTCTTTCTGGGTAATACAGAAATACTCCAAATACTTTATTTCTTCCCTACCTTGTGAAAATGAAAAAATAAATTCAGACAGCACAGTTTTATTGCCTGCATTAGGTGGTGATAGAAAATTTACACTGATGGAGAGGCAGACATATTAATTGAAATGATAAAGGAAGAAAAATGATTGTTTCTCAATTTTGGTCAAAATATCCAAAGTGTTTTTCTATGAAACAGGAATAATTGATCTCTCCAAATAATCAATTTGCATATTTAAAAATAGTACTGCAACCATTTTATCATGGTGTGACTTACCCAATATTGAGTTTCAATTTCAAACCCTCTGATCTTCTGTACTTAAGCTATGTCTGTCACATATGCACATTGCTAAGCTTCCTTTTTCATATTAATTTTATTTATATGTTTCTCTTTACATGGACCCAATGTATACACAGAACATTGAAAAAAGTAATATATAAAAACCAAAAGTGCATGTTTTTGTATTTACACATATAGTGCACTATTTTTGAACAATAATCTTTTTTTTTAGTATTTTTTCTACAATGTATATTTTCCTCTGAAAAATAGAATTTGAGAAGAATTGCCAAATCTGGCTTGGAATTTCCACCTTAAATTTAAAACAGATCCCCAAATGTCTACTGGGATATATCTCTAGTATGACAGAATGTGCACCTGTGATTACCTAAACCAGCCAAAGAATGGCACCATGGCTTCACATAAATGTAGTCACAGACATTTTTTATTTGGTTATACAATTGTATCATAAATCCCATGGCTCAGTGTAGAATTCTATCTGTCCTACAGGTCCACTTTTTGCCTTTAGATAACATTTTACAGCAAATACTTAATGTATTGCTTCTGTCACCCTTTGACCACTAAAGGTACTCAGAACAGCACAATGGGTGAATAATAAGGAGACAAAGGGAAATCTCTGCCCTTCTGGCTCAGTCCATCCATATGGCCATAATTTTCCAACTTTATGATAATAAGGGGAATGCATTTATCACTCCTCTGCTCCTTCTCAAGTTCATCCTCTACTGTTAAGTTTAGCAGTTGGCCACTGATATTATAGAATTGTTAAATAATGTGCAGGGTAATGAATGAGAAGGCCAGTTGAGTTTTATAAGGAAATAATGAATGAGGGAGAAAAAGAGTGGCAGATTTGAAGGACAGTTTCAGAGAAGCATTAACGAAATCAGAAAGTCATCTCAAGATTTCCAAGAGTTAAAATAAAACTCATAAATAGGCTGACAGATCTCAGACTAATTTGTTCAGTCACATTCTGCTCCAGATAGGACAGCTCCACCTCAGCCCTGGAGTAACTGCAATTAAATTCATATTTTATTTTCTTGTCAGTTGTAGACCACACCTAATAGCCTTTAAACTGCTTCATCTATAATGACTTGTACAATTTGGATGGTTTTATATGGCTAAGTTTTTCAGGCAACTAATTAAATAACAGTGATTTCATGTAGATTCAATATTGCTCAGTTTTCAAAATCACGTGAGGAAGAAAAAGCAATCAAATTTTTTAAAGTGGGTAGAAATATTGAACACTTTACAACTGTTTGGTTAAAAGCCATTCAAATGGCCAATTTGTACATGAAAGATTATTCAATGTCATTAATCATCAGAGAAATGAAAATTAAAACCAAAATGAGATATGACTAGGTGTACTCCAGAAAATCTACACTTTAAAAGACAGAAAATATCAAATGTTGGCAAGCTTGTGGAGTCACCGGAATGTTCACACAGTGTTGATAAGAATGTAAATGATGCAAACCCTTTGGGTAAAGGTCTGCCAGCTTCCTTATGAAACCAGGCAAATGCCTAACATGATCAATCAATTCTATCTTTAGATACTTACCTAAGAAAAGTGAAAACATGTGTACCTTAAAAAGTTTTGTGCAAGAATAACCACAGCAGCTTTACTGGTCCAAAAAAAAAAAAAAAAAAAACTAAGGGGAAAAAACTAGCTGAAGTCCATCAGCGTAAGAATGGATAAACAAAATGTGATATGGTCATACAATGGAATATTACTCAGAAATAAAAGGAACCAATCACAACAATAACTTGGATGTATCTCAAAAACATTATGATGAGTAGAAGTCTTACACAAATGAATTGGAGATTATATGACTCCTTTGAATGGCCATGGGGTCTAAAATGTGTAAAACTAATATATGACTTAAAAACTGAAACTGTCTTGGTTTTGGTGAACATAGGGCTAGGAGGTGAGGATTAAGTTGTGAATTTGGAATAGTAAAATTCTACAACTTGAAAGTTGTGTGTGTGTGTGTGTGTGTGTGTGTGTATTTATCAAAAAATCATCAAATGATACACAACATTTGTGCATTTCATCTTACATAAAATTTACCTCAACAAAAAAGTCAATAAATATTAAACTCTAGTTGATGATATGCATACTAGGTGTTTAGAGATAATGAGTACTGATAACTGCAGTTAATTTGAATTACATTAGAAACATAAGAGCGATTGATTTAATTGTATCATGAATCCCATGGCTCAGTGTAGAATTCTGTCCTACAGGCCCACTTTCTGAGAGACAGACTGATGAATGGATAAGTGAAATGTAAAGCCAGCAAAATTACAGATGCTAGAAGCTGAACATATGAGTGTTCACTTTGTAAGCTTTTCTAATTTTCTGTATGTTTGGAAATTGCCATGATAACATAGCAGGAAACAGATCACACAGATGAACTTTTTAGAATTGCTCCTGAAAACTAAAAGTTGAAATGAAAACAGCAAGATTTGAAATATATAATATAGCTGTCTAATTTAAATAGTCTTTAATGTTCTGCTTGCTATTCTGTTTAAATCAACATCTGTGTGATTTAACAAAGGGATTTTGTATCTAACATACAAAGGAATTGTTTTCTTACCTAAAGGACACCGCTCTCAAAATGAAGGGCATAGAACCCAATGTAGAAGTGTGTTGGTCAGGGAATTAAAAAGCCTAGTATATGGATGCCTGCTCACAGACCTACATCCTGCCTATGAGCAAAGGGCACAAGCTCTTCCTCTATACATAGGGGGCAAAAGTCATGCTGTTTTAACCACAAGGCCTTGAAGTCAGGGGGATCTAAGTCTGAATTTGGGCTCGCCCCTTCATTGTTTCCCTGTAAATATTATTGAAACTTTCTGTGTCTTGGCTTCATCACTTACCAAATGAGGAAATTATTGGCATGTACCCTTAAGATTTCTTCTGAGGAATAAAAAAGTAATGTGGGTATTAACAACTATTATCACACACACATACAACTGAAGAAGAAAACAGAAGAGAAGAAAATAAATTTGACGTAATTTTTAAAAAGTAAATTTTTTGAGTCAGAGGTGTAATGATGATAAGGAGTTGGAAAGAAAGTATAAACTACAGAACTTCTAGTAAATTGCAATTACTCTGCCATACTTTCTTCCCTTTATTGCACTACATGGGTTGTAAAAGTCCCTCCCCCACAGCCTCCCTGCCCCCCTGCCCTACAGCCTCCATCGCCCTTGAACACTGAAAAGCTAACAGGAATGATTACTCTTAAGCACAAGTTTGAATGAAAAGCCACAATATGGAATTTTTTTTTTTACTTTCCCTGTAAATCTTCTCACAACTTTGTCATAAATAAATGGAACAAGAGTCAAGGAAACTGGGCTAAATCCCTCTCTTACTACTTGAACTTTTCGCAAATCATTCATCATTGATACAGGCAGATAGGAGCTTCTTTCTGGCATACATCTTTCTTTTTTCTTTTTTTCTCCCCCGAGACAGTCTTGCTCTGTCACCCAGGCCAGAGTGCAGTGGTATGATCTTGGCTCAGTGCAACCTCCAACTCCCGGGTTCCAGCAATTCTCCTGCCCTGGCCTCCTGAGTAGCTGGGATTACAGGCACCCACCACCACCACTCCCAGCTAATTTTTTGTACTTTTAGTAGAGATGGGGTTTCACCATGTTGGCCAGGCTGGTATTGAACTCCTAACCTTGTGATCCACCCACCTCAGCCTCCCAAAATGCTGGGATTATAGGCGTGAGCCACTGTGCCCAGCCTCTGGCATATATCTTTGATCTGGCTGGGCTAAGGATAAGAGACAAAGGAGACTATGCTCAAATATTCAAGGTGTTTTGCCAATCTACTGCTTTAAAAACAGAAACACACGTACTGCATACTTATATCAATAAATCCTCTATTTGCTTATATTGGTGGTGCTGAAAATTGCTTAGGTAGCTCAGACTCATTTCTAGAGCTTTCAGCAGAACAGTGCTTTGACAAGTGAAGACAGGAATGTCTTTCTCTACATTCTAAGACCTCTGAGAATTCCTAGTGGTTTTCATTGAACTCGAATTCACAGAATCTTTCAATTTGAGAGCTATCTATTTCAATCATGCCCTTATTCCTGGGCAAGGAGGATGATCATGTGCAGGGGCAATGAACCAGGGTAGGGGTAAAAACATCCTGATCCCAGGGAAATTATGTATGTGTATATGTTATGGTCCCAGGGAAATATATGTATGATTAGGAGCCAAAAACCCACAAGAGATTGCTCTAACAATGAATCTTAATTCTGCCTGAAATTCTGTGTTCTATTTCAAATCTTTGGAATAAAAGTTCATGCCATAGAGTTCTCAAAGAGAGAAAAAGTTAAAGGTGGGGAAAAAAAAGAAGACTAAAGCTGAAGTAAAACAACTTTCACAGTATGAGTGGCTCTTAAAGTTATTTTCCTTTAACTCAGAGAAACACTTTTTTAAAACTTTTTAAATGTTTTATTTGGGAGAAATAAAATTATTTATGGTGCTTGGGAGTAGAAGGCCACCATGCCTTATCTGTGTCAGGCTCCTATGCTTGAAAGGTTTTGCCTAATTGTGGTTGGGCAAGAAAACTTCAACTGAAAAGTGCATTTTATACTTTATCTAATTAAATATGATCAAAGGTGCCCTCACAGCATTTGAATAAGCATTTTCCTAGTTATGTGGCACAGTCCATGTAAGAATATAGCCATTGGCTCAATGTCCTTGTTATTGATTCAACAGTTCCTTCTGCTATGGACGACCAAAATTTTCCATTCTTTGAAACCTTATGTTTTACTACACAGATGAAACACACCTGTTTCTGATATACAACCACTTTCAATTCTTGTTAACTGTGAAAAATTCATGAAATGTAAAAAAATCTGCATTTCCCATTCTGGAGTTAAATATAATTTGGAACTTTGCATTGTCAATTAAAAGAAAAAAATAGGAGCACCTACTCCACACAAGGAAGCCTCCATGGAGTCCAACAAATCTGAAAATGTTTATTGAACAGCCACTTTGAGTCAGGCCCTCTTGCAGGCTATAAAAGGTGAGCTAGGAAAACAAAGAAACAAAAAGAGTAACAAGCAGGGAAGGAAGACAGAGTGCTGGAGGTAGGTTGACTTTTAAATAGGATGATCAGGGAACACGCTATTTGGAAAAATAAATGATAGTAGGGAAATTCTAAGAAAGACTGAAGGAAGTAAGGGTGTGAGCAATGTGGGTCTTTTGGAAAAGACTGCTCCCACAGAGGGAGCCATGATGCCTTCAGGTGGGAAGCTTTGGACACTTTTGAAAATACAGAAGGCTAGTGATGCTGTTTGTGAAAGCCTGACGTGGGAAGTGCTAAGAGACAAGTTCATACAGGTAACAGGGTGAATTATACCTGGCCTGTAAGCCATAAGAAAAACTTTGTTTTTCACCATGGTGGGATGGGAGCTTTTGGAGAGGTTGAATAAAAGGAGACAGTATCTAATTTCTGTTTTATTAATAATATAATAATGCCGAAAACAGTATGGTTGCTTTGTTCCATATATACAGCAGAGTGTGAGTATACAAACAGACAAATCACTTAGCAAGCCATTGAGTACCCTAAGTAAGAGATTATTATGGCTGCTGGAATCAGGTCATGATGTGAAATGGAGAAAGTGGTCTGCTTCTGGGTATACTTTGAAGGTAGAACCAGCATAACTTGTTGAAAGATTGGATTTACCATAAGAGAGAAATATGAATCAACAATGATTCTAAGATACTGGTTGTCATTTACAAAAGGCAAATAAAAAGGTACCTCTATTGACTAAGGAAATAAAATCAATTTTGTAGTGGGGATGGGGGGGAATTGGAATTTCCCTTATGGACACATTTCAATTGAACTGCTAAGTAAACATATAAGCAAAGATGATGTGGCATGTAAGCAGACATACCCATCTTGAGTTGAGGGGTGAGGTTCAGGCTAGAGATCTGGTAGTCATCAGTATACAGATAGTATCTAAAGTCATAAAATTCAATGAGATCACCTAGGGAGGGAGTGGATATTGATCAAGTCCAAAAACCAAGCTTTATCACGTGGTTCATTGTCCAGATTAAGGAGCCAAAACCAAGGGAAAAAGAAACAAAAAACAACAGAGGCAGGCGGATAGAGGTGAGAGACCAGGAAGAAATGGCCATGTTGGGGAGGCAGATGCGGGGTGGAAGTTAGGAAAGTATCATGTGCTGGGAGTCAAGAGAAAACAGTGAAATAAAATGAGGATTATACTTTGCAATTATGTAGAAACAAGTAAAGAAAATAATAGGATATAAAACAATACTTAAAATGCAGTATAGTAAGTGGCAAGTGCAACAAAAGATCCATAGCACAAGTGCTCCAGTCATACAAGGGAAACACTTCGTGCCCCTCAGTTCAGGAGAGGGCTGCATGAAGTAGGTAGTGTTTAAGCCCAATGTTGAGAGATGAGTGGAAAAGTGAAAGGAAAAAGGAAAGGAAAGAAGGACAGTTACTTAAAAGGTAACATTTCACAAGAATAGAGAAGGGAAAACACAAGGTATTTGGAGAACAGTGAGAAGTACAAGCTAGTCTGAGTATACAGGAGGTCTAATCTAAGCCTGCTGTCTTCATACCTCTAAGGCAGGAGTCCTGGGGCTGAAAGGTGTTCAGACTTTGTTACTGTTGTAGTATTTTCTGAAATCAAATCTTCAGCAGCAATGGGTATAAGAATTACTACAATATTGCATCACTTTTTTCAATCCTTTTTCCCCTAATTTAATTCTTACCTACCAAAGCTTGTATGTTCATCTCCAAGTATAGTAAGAACGATACAAAGCATATGTCTCTCTCCATTAACATCTATTAAGTTCTTGTTCTGTGTAACTTCTGGTAGGAAGAAAAAAGGACTTATATAAATATGCAAAAACATTCACTGTGGTAAAAGTCCCTGTTGTGTTCCAATTTTGGAGGAAGGGGGAGGAGGTAGAGACAAAGAAATATTAATAAGATAAGGCTCACTCTTTGGACAGCTGTACAAATTTATTAGTTAGGACAGTCTGCCTTAACAGTTAGAAAACAGAAACTCCATGCTAAAGATTTGGAATTTGGCACAGCATAATCTGACCTATGGTCCAGCCCCATGGAGACAGAGAAAGCTGTCTTGCCTACAAACATACATACAAAATTCCTAGGAATAACAGTTATCATCTCTGAGATCTGATCAGCTCATGGCATCGAAGAGAAAAAGGAGATAAAAAGAGAAGCAAAGAATCACAAGAGTTTGTGTTTTGCTTTTCTCTAGTCATTGACAGGAAATATCTTAATAGATTACATTCCTCAAAATATGAACATGGTAAATTTTCTTACAGATTTTTAAATGCGACAATTGTAGGGCCAATGTTATTGGATATTTCCCCTATCTTTGGGTTTCTAATGGCATAGTGAAGTAAACTGAGTCACAAGATCTGTTTCCAGTCCAAACACAGATATCGGTTTAGCCCCTTAACTTCTTTATGTCTCATGGCTCTCATATGCAAAATTAGGAAGATATTGTTACAGAATAGAGTGGAAAATATTCAACATTTGAGAGTCATACAAACTAAGTAACTATATGACATTCGGCAAGCTACTGAATCCTTGTGAATTTCAGTTGTTAAACTGCAAATTAGAGAGAATAACAGCTCTCACACAGTGTTATGTGGATTGAAAGAAAACATGTATGGAAAATTTCTGGCACATAGTAAGACCGTCAATAAATATTCATTTCCTTCCTTCTTTTTACTTGGATATTTCAGTTCTAATATCACATCAAGGCTCTGGCTCCTTAATTTGGGTAAAAACCACTTGGAAATGAAATCATCCAGTTTTACCACTGCTGGCTGTTTTGCAACTTTTTTTTTTTTAATTGGCATCCTGTCTCTTTTAGAGCATAAGATAGCCTGTATCTTCTTTACGGTAAAAATAAAAAAACTGGAAGAGTGATTTTACCTTATAGTGGTGAGGCGAAATCTGGTATTTCCCTTGAGAAAAAAAAATTTAAGATTATTTGGTTGAAAAAAAGGAAGGAAGGATGGGAGGAAGGAAGTTAGTTGATAAGCAGTTAAAAGGTCTATAAATTTAAAAAAAGCTAAGTAGAAGGTATTTGCTGTGCTGCCCTCCTTTTAAAATGGGTTAGCATTATGCATAGAATGACAGTCATCTTTCTCTCTCCCAAAATGAAATAATATATATATTTTTCTATGAGAGTGAGTGAGTTTATGGTAGGAATGTCAGTTCGGTGAATGATTCTCTGCTCTTTGTAAGAGGAAATGTATACTTTGTAACTCTGACCTTTCTATATTTTTCTTATTTGCCTGGCTACATATTGCAACCATTCCTTTCAGTTAGCAATTAAGGCCTATTTTGCAGCTGCCTTTATAAAACCAAAGCTTCCCTCCCACAAATGAAAATTGTAAAGTCTTCTTGTTTGATCTCTTATGATTGATATAATTCAGTGTCATACAATTCAGTATCTGAAACACATAAAATGCCCTAAATATGAGGGAAATGCAATAAAAAGTCATCAGCCATTGGCACCATTGTTTTAGTCTGTCATACAGTATAAAACATAAATGAAGAAAAAAGGAAAGGAAGACGTAGTAGTAATTTACACCTGTCTAGAAAGTTTGGCAGTGCATCCGCAAGTACAGGGAGTCATTTACAGCAGGGGAAAAAAAACGTAACCAGAGACCATATAAGTACATCAGATGAGATCATCTACCAGCAGCAATCTTGCAAATTCATAGACACTTCTGGACTCACGAGCCATGCAGAGGACTGTAAAATTCATTTTTAGTGTTTGAATCTGTTAACACACATTCTCAAGCTGTCTTTGTTATGAGATAGTGCTCATATTATAAATGAAAAAATAATCAATATAGAAAACACCTCTGTTAACTGAAATCATGACAGTCTTAAACATCAGAAAGGCAAGGGTCGAAATGGAATTCTGAAGTCTTATTTGAAATGTAAAAGTATGTCAATTTAGCAGAAACTTACAATCATATTTTCCTCAAAATATTTACCTGCTGTTCTTTTAAAAGATTCATTTGAATTAATTAATTACTTCCTATTTATTTTAAAGCATTTGTCTTCTGTTGGGCATAACTAAATTTTGTCTCTTATTCTAAATGTCTTCAAGACAGAATTAAATTAATCAAGAATGTAATAAAGACCAAAGGAAAACAATTTACACACTTGTGAAATTATCCATACCTCTCTTCTTACTTTTCTTCTATAAAACCCAACATAGATATTATTTCAGCTTCCAGATCAGGAGAGGAAAGTGAAAAATCTATCTTAGTAGTTTCTGTAGAAACAGGCAACTCAAAGTCAAAATCTAGGATTCAGATGATGAGAGGAGTAAGCTGCTTCAGAGTGAGACAGGGAAGAGTAAGTGCTATCAATAGTGCCTGTATGGGGGCCTAGTATGTATTAGAAAACATTAAATAATATTAATAAGTAAAGTATCACTTATACTTTAGGACTTGTAAGCCATTCAAATTCACAAAGCAAATCTTTGGGCTAAAGAAAATACACGGGAAAAATAATAGGCATTATTAAATTAGGGAAGTCTGAAAAACCTGAAAGGATACATAAGGACCTTAGCCGTACAGACCAGGGCTTTTCAAACTTTAAAGTGTAGACAAACTACCTAAGATCTCATTAAAATACAGATTCCCAATCAGCAGGTGTTGCACCGGACCCCAGATTCTACATTTCTAACTTTCCAGGAAATGCTGATGCCGCTCATTTTAAGAAGCAAAGTCCTAGATTGTGACAAAGGAGACAAGATTTATCCCAGAAATTGCATCTAGGAAGTCTGAATATCAAATGATCTTTCTCACCAATTATTTTCCTTTCAACGGAACTCAATCTGAAAAACATAAAAAACACTCTAAAGAACTCCTTCTGCCTCTCCCATTGTTTTCCTTTCAAAGGAACCCTCTCTAAAACACAAAAGTAGCTAACATTTTAAAACAATCACAGTATGACATTTTACTAAGGTAAACAAATTATTTTATCTAACTCTCAAATAGCCTGTGAAGAAAATACTTTTATTATCCCCACTTGACAGAAAGAGGAACTTCAGCTTAGAGAATTTCACTAATGGTGCCAAGCGCACATATATAGAATTCAGAAGCAGAATTCTGAATCAGACACAAGTGACCTCAGAACCTAAATATCTTAGTCAATGCTACTGCAATTATCAAGACATTCTTGAATGCACTCTTTGCTCTGTTGCAAAGAAGTAATACAAAAGGTACTGTAAGGGACACAGTTATCTAAGAACTTCAGAGGGCACCACTATCATTGCTAGCTTCTAAAATGGGAGTCCCCCAGGATAACTGCTGTTAACATTAGAGATTGTAAATGCATGATGAATAGAACCTCAATGCAGTAAATAATCAATTGCAAGAACAAGAATGAATAAAAGATGTGGATAAACTACTTGCTGGATTCATCTCCTTAGACTAAAGAAAGCATGTATAGACTCTAGATAAGGATATACTAGAGGCTCCACAGACTTGAACATATGGGATAACCCTTAAAGCTTCACGTCAGAAAAAAATAGCTCTTAAACTTTAGAATCCCTAAAGGACTTTTACTATTGAAGGGTACACTATTAAATATTTTATGCATTCTGTTATTTTTAAAGGGTGTAATCCCTCCTAAGGTGTGTTGGCCCTAGGGTCTTTGAACCAGTCTAGACCAGAATTAACTAAGAGTGATCATGTTCATTAGAAGCCTCTTACAATTATGTTTGCTTATTTCACACTGTTTAATATACTCTCTCCTGTTAAACTACATCACAATGCCTTCAGCACCTGTTGCTTCTTTCTGCCAGACTGAAAAATATTCCTTTCTCTTTTTTATTCATGCATAAGGATAAGATGAGCTTGCCAGGAGTTGTCACTCTTGAATGCACCTGCCAAGTGTCAGAGACTTTAATAGTTGAAATGCTTATAGCATATGCTGTGGTCGCTGCAGCTACCAACTTCCAGTGTCACCCTGAATATTCAGGGTGACAGATTAATCTCTTGATGTATACACATGTGACAGTATGCCCATAGGTATACACCATGTTGTTTATATAACACATCCCCAGGTTACCTTTGGCCAAAAATATATCCTACAGAAATTTACTACCTTACACCTTCAACTTTATGAAATCAAGAATAAATCTCTCGGACCATATTTACAGATTTGTTGGCAGTTATTCACATGAATGATGGCATTAAACCATGCACTTAAAAAATAAACTAAAATTAGGTTTAAGGCTACAAGTTTGAAATCCTCTTCCTGTTTTGATAAGTTCTTTAGTTTTCCTTTCTAAAGATGCCTCATATTTTTTCTACTCTTTTTAACAGTCTTCCATCGAGATAGAAGTGAGTACTTCTAAGCTACATTATTCAGAAGTGAGTGAAGCTTAGATAAATAGCCAGGGTGAAACTATCTAACTGCAGGGGCCTGGCCAGTTGACCCAGAAAACACTAGCCCATTATGTAAAGGACAGCAGCCAACATCCTTGAGTTAGACTCTTCCTTAGACATAGTTGAGGAAGAGGACCTAATAAAGAATTATTCATTCTTGAATCCTATGTCAAGTACCCACGATTGTAAAGATGGGAAGGGAAGCTGTCCCTTTTCCATGATTTATTCAACTTTATCCTGCCAATCTTTTTAGATCTTATCACTGAAGTGGAATAGAGAGAAAGAAGGGTAGAGAAGGTTTTGTGCAATCCTGGCATGTGACTAATGCCAAGAAAGACAAGAATGGAGGTACACTGTTGCTTTCATTGCTTCACCACATTCCCAGGGACCAGTGAAGGTGTCGTGATTTTGTTCAATTCCTGGGCAACCATGTACTTCAGCATACCTTCCTTTCCTGCCCACATGGGTATGTGTCACTGGCAGCAGATGAACCTCCCTTTCTTCATAGATTTAAAATAATCCACCTATACTGTTCTTGCAACTCACAATGAAGTCAATCTCAGCAGCAGCCCTATTTCATGAGCACCCTGCTTCAGGCAATCTCAGAACCAAGGACAGTTTTCCCTCTGGAACAGTATAGCAAAATATTCCTAGGTCTTTCCCTCTGCTTCTCCCTTTTGTTCATGTGTACACAAACCATTCAGAGCCCAAACTGCTTCATAATTAAAGACTGAATTACATATCTTTAGGCTTTTACCATTAGGATGCACCTGACTTTATTAATGGTAAGCTTTCATGAATCTAGTGGTCAAGGACCTAGTCTGGGCATGGTGGCTCATGCCTATAATCCTAGCAATTAGAGAAGTCGAGGCAGGCAGCTGACTTGAGGTCAGGAGTTCGAGCACAGCCTGGCCAACATGGTGAAAACCTGTCTCTACTAAAAACACAAAAATGATCCAGGCGTGATGGTGTATGCCTATAATCCCACGCACTCTAGCTTGGGCAACAAAGTGAGACTCTGTCACATAAAA
>NW_016107360.1:156510-206358 GCF_001604975.1 Cebus imitator
AAAAAAAAAAAAAAAAAAAAGAGCCTTTGCAGTGTAGCACCAGCATGGGATCAGGGACTTTTCTCAAAGCAGGACTTTCCAATGACATTTTTCACAAATAACTTGGCTAAACTCTACGTGAACAATGCATTGCAGCCCCTAGAGCAAGAGCTCTTTATGTAGAGCCACAGTCAAGCTGGATTTTCCTTATCCTGAGTTACTTATGGTGCCTCAGTAACAAAAACTCCTTGGATATGAACACGGTTGAGTCACAAGTAGGATTTTCTCAGAGCTCTTCGGCATACTTAATTTCTAACTGATGCCATTGATGACATAAAACAAGGACTGAAGACACAATGCATTTTCAGGTATACTCAGAATAAACTCATTTTACTCAGCAAAGAAACAGAGCATCTGCATGTAAGTCTTCTTTGTTCCCATAGGCTCCAAGTCTATTACCTAGCTGGTAGCATTATTGGATAATTATCTAGAAAAACAACACTAGAAGAGGGCTGCTGGCCTTCAGCATACTCAGAAAAATACAAAGGAGACAGAGTTGGAACTCTTTCCATTAGGGCCTAGGTCACTAATCAGAGAATTCCAAAGAGAATTCTGTGCACAGACACCACTAAAATTTAAAAGGAGATTAGAGACCTACTTCCAACCAGAATAATTTTAAAGGCCTGACATATACCATTAGATTGTCTGATGAACATTTCCAGAAGAATGAGATGTCTGTTTTGACTTTTGCAGTGTGAGTAACACATGTCGAAAAGCAGGACAGAAGGCTTATTTTTCTTCAGATAGCAGAAAACTTCTCTACTTGCTAAGAAATGGCAGCCTGCTTTTGTCTTTCTTTCTCCTTTGTAATTTGAAAGTCCTCTCAGATAAACCTTTGTGGTATACAACTTGGTTTTGACATCCTGGCTTTATGCCTCTAACTGTTTATAAGTCATGCAAGGAAGTCATCTATCTTGACCAATCTGACTCAGACATATTTTCCATGTTAATTACACATGTTTGGACTGACATTGTAGTGATACTATTTCATTTGTTAAAAACAACAGAAGGAATGGCTCTTTAACTCAACAAATATAGGTAAAAAATTCTTCCCAGGGTAAGTGTAACAAGTCTGGAAATTATAAAGTTACAGGCACTGGTGCCTGAAACCCCAGAGACTAACAGGCTGATATTGTGCAAGGATCCCTTATTTAGATTAAAAGTCAATGTTGGAAAAGTACAACATCATTATCAAAAAAATTATAATTATAATAATATATGTGTTAGGCACTCCAACAAGATTGGCATCCTAAAAATAATCACCAGTTTAAAAGGAAGCAGAGGCATTTTTTACATTGACCCAATGGAAATGTTCAAATTTTAGCTGTGTTCTTGAGCAGGACCTCAACATTTTTTACACTTACCAGAACACCAGTAGTTAACCCTGTAATGGCCAACTGCTAGTTATTATTCTACATTTGGTCCACAGCTGCATGGTTGTACTCACTTTATTGTCGTTTCAGCCCTCAACCCATTAGCTGCCTGGTGACCGCTTGCATGCAGAGGGGCCTTTGGTTAACTAAATCCCCATCAGGATCACAGCTGTTGTAAAATATGTGGTGACAAAAATATCCATCTGCAATGCATTGTAGATAAATCTGTAAGCCAATTTAAGCAAAACTTGAAAAGCAAATGAGGAGACTCGTTGGATTCCCTGGCTTCTGAACACTATAAACTACATTTCCCTTATTTTTAGGAATATCCTTCATAAAATTCCAGTGTTCCCTGCTTTATGCATTGGATGATGAGGGCTAAATTTCAAAGTGATAGACACAATTCAGCAAAAATATTCTAACTTCTTTCACTCAGCAATAAGAAGATGAATGTCTTACTAGATAATTCAAACAAATTCCTCATTTTGGCACAGCTCTAAAGTCAACACTGGATATTTATTCAACCATATGTCTCAATTTAAACCCCAAACCCTTGTCTCAGTTTCTCCAGCCAAGAGGCTTAGCTCTATCGTTATGTATGTACAAATGTATCACACCACAATTGTTATAGGCGCCAAAGCTGCCAGGTCTGACGTACCTACCCGACTGCCCTAGGGTATTCTATAGGTAATTATAGTCTGAGTTAGAATGACCACACCATGCCTGGTTACAACATTGGGAGATTTTGCTTCTTGTGATTTGAAAATCTTTAAGAATGGGAAGAAAACAAAGAATTAAATGACCAATACCAAAAAGATAGTATGGAAAAATCCTTTTTCTCTATTTTATCATTGAATACCACTCTTTTATCACCTTTTCAAGACCCCAAATCAAGTGCCAGATGTGATCTGAAACTTTCTTAGCTCTAAGTAAATTTCAGCCCACCAAGGGGAAGTTGTTTCTGGTTCTAATATAAAATTTAGTTTTGACTTACCAGTGCTGATTGATTGAAATCCCCACCCCAGATTCTGTTCTTTCCATTTAATGATTAAGAATGTTTCTTAAAAGTCAGTGACCTAGAGTTTTCTTTTTAATTAATTTAAACATGCATTATCTATGTACCACACACTAGAGATAAAATATTGAGTCACAGACCCTGAATGCAAGAAACCTAAGGTTCAGAGGTATGTAATCTCCCAAGTGTAAAAGAATGAAGATTTTTTTCCCCTTCCATTTATCCTCCTTATACGGTGCCAAAAACAATGCAAATGAGAGAAAAAAATGCCTTTAGCAACTTGTAGCTGTTTACCCAACTTGGTAAAGTAAAAGACAATTGCTGAAGTCTGTTTATTAACTAAGCATTAATGGCTTATTAACTGAATTCTCAGCAATGTTCACTGAGAAAAAAATATTAATTATCAGGAAAATATATGGAGCATAACCAATGTATTATGTGTATGGCATCTAAAAATAATACAAGGTACACATTTTATCTTCAAGGAATTTACATTTACACTGGAGAAAACAAAATGTTAACAAGTATTTTAAAGATAGAATAGATTGCATTGTACTTTGAGTGTGCATGTGTGTAATAATTGATTTTAAAAATGATAATTT
Source organism: Cebus imitator (assembly GCF_001604975.1). Lineage (NCBI taxonomy): Eukaryota > Metazoa > Chordata > Mammalia > Primates > Cebidae > Cebus > Cebus imitator. Next base: position 159,540 of record NW_016107360.1, read on the forward strand.
AGTTTTATAGATAGGAGAGCTCTTTGAGAGAGAACTGTCCAGCAAATCTTCATTAGTTTAGATTCTCATTATCTCACCTTATGCTGCTTTATCCTGTGGTATTTCTCAGTGGATCTCCTCCATCCACAGGATAAAAAGCTTAGAAGGGTTACAAGGAATCCAGAGGTAGAATGCCAGTTGAGTCCACTACATGAAGCCAATGAAGTCATGGAGAGCTTTATCAAGAACAGTGAATTCCAAAGCTGTCTTTTCTCTATTACCCTTTAGGATCCTTTTTTTCTTCACTTTTCTCCTGGTATTTTACCTATTTCTTCCTGCTCCCCTTCTCTTTTGGATAATGCTTTGCTGTCATTTAAAGACTGTCTTTCATAAAATCAGGGGTTTCAATAAATTTTAAAAGATTCAAATCAAAAGGAAAATAACTTTCTGGATTTGAGTATGAACTTCACTTCGACCAAGAAGACCTAAATATAAGATATTCCTTTATAATGAACATATAAACTTTCCACTAAGGATTAAGAGATATCCCTCCTCTATTATAAAAAAAATTGAAAGACAAAAATTACATGAAATTACTGTTTAAAGTTTTATTTAAAATCAGAGCAGCCCAGTTCTTACATTCTTTACTATAGATAAGAAATGAAGGTGTTGTATTCAGTTGAGGTCAAAAATCACTCATTTGGCAAAAAGAAAAAGGAAAAAATTAGGTGCTATGTTAGATGCTGTGAACAGGAATATAAATAAGACATAGTCTAATCCATTATGTTACTTCTAATCACCAGTGAAATGGAAAATGAGCAAAGAACTTAATCACAGTATAAATAGGTAAAAGAGGAAGAGAAAGTATCACTAAAAATGGATAAGATAGGCACCTGGCCAAGCTAAAAATAGTCTAACAGAGGAAAGTAAACAAGTTCTTAAAAAGAAAAATAAGAAGAAAATTACAGCAATCAATGAAAGAAGAATGACAAAGACTTTTACATTCATGGGAACACCTTGAAAAACACACAAAGATGGAGAATATGTTGAATTTTAGAGGAAGTACAAGTAACTCAATTTAAAAATGCAAGGGATAAATAAATAGAAGAAGAAACTAAAGAACAATCTTAGACTGATGAAGAAGGGCTTTATTTTCCAGATTATGGAGTTTGGAATTTATCTTATAAATAACTGAAATCCATTAAACCTTTTTAGAAAAAAGATTATCACGGGAAGCTAGAGCTTATGCTAGAGCCCAGGTCACCATGAACAGGAAAAAATAAACAAATATATTCAATAAGATTTCATTTAAGAGAGAGAGTGTAAAATGAGATTCCCACATTTTTTATGTTGAGGTATTAGATGATTGTTAGGTTTTACTACATTACATAAGAAACACAGAAGAAAGGACAGGTTTGGCAGAGAAACAATGATTTCAGCTTTGCATATGTTAAGTAGGTGGTGTCCATGGTATATCCATATGTATAGGGGAAAGCATAAAAAAGAGTAGATAAGATAATTTTTAATGGCTTTTAGCACTCATTAACGGCCAAACATCTCCTCTCAGGACAACCCTCCTACACACAGCTATAGATTTTCAACAGAATATACATATAGAAGGCAATGGACAATGACTAAAAGCAGGCAAAGAGATCAACACTCGGGATATAGAAAACTACAACTGAATGAGTTTCCCATTTTTTTACAGTTTATCACTTGAAGCAAGCCTTCCTCAGTCCATAATAGGTAGCTGAAACAAAGACAACTCACAGTCTTCGTAGCTTGAATAGGAGAGAGTTCAGGGTAACCACAGCAATTGGAAAATGAAAGAGTGGCATTCCAGAAAGCAGGAGAACTGCAGAGAAGGTAAGGCTGAAGTTTTGCGAATAAAATGTATCCAAATTTCTGGATAACCTCGGAACCATGCATACATGGGGCAGATCTAAGCAATTCATCTAAAATGGCATTGAATTGAGATTTTCCGCTGTCTCTCATCACAGATGCAGCAGCTTGCAGTTTAAGTTTAGAAAAGTTACCCATCAACGTAAAAAAATAATATTCTTCAGAGGAACATAACAAACCAGATAAAATCTAAATTATCAACTTATAAAAAGAATGACAGGAAGGAAGAGGAAAAGGAAGGAAGGAGGCGATGCAGGATCTTAATCGTTCCTTTCGCCAGACTCGCGTGCGGCAGGGGCGCCCCATCTACTCGGCCCACCCGAGTAGCCCCCTTGCAGGAGCGAGCGTGTAAACGAGTGTGGGATCTGGACAGCGGCTCCGGACACTGACACAGGACAAAGTTCTGTGCAGGTCCTCAGTGAGGCCAGGCGCATCGCCTCAAGGGCGACGTGGTGGCACTCAGGTGAGGGTACCCACAACCCCAAAGCCCCAGAGGGGGTGTTATACTGCTCCTATAGTTCCACCGCGGCATGGTAGCAAGCAGCTCAGTTGGCCTCTTGCCTTATCACATGGGGCAGCCGTCCGCCGCCAGCAAGGGCAAAGGGCCAGTGTGACAGCCTTTCTGGGTACCTGCATTTGGTGGGTGCTGAGCTCTTGTCCGGCATCCAAAAAGAATAAAGTCACATGAATGGTTGAAGGATGGTGAAAGTGGCGAATTGCACTGAGTGATGAAAACGGCTTTCAGTGGAGAGTGGACAGGAAGGGCAGGTTATCTTCCCCGAAGTTAGGTTGTCTATCCAAAGTCAGGTTGTCTCCCTGTCTACCGAGAGTCTGTGGTCTTTATAGCTACCGGATGGGGAGTGCGTGCTGATTGGTTTGTAAATATGCAAAAACGGCTAAAGCTAAGTCACTCAAAGGTGGGCACAATAATGTAGAAAACCAATTGGGAAAGTGGAGGCATAGGTAAAACTGGTGAAGGGTGGGAATCAGAGGAAAGTGTACCACAGAGGAAGACAAGTTCTCAATCCAGTGTGAGGATTTAACTTGTAGCTTGGCTTTCAGGATTTAAACTGTCTTTGGCTTGGAGGTGGGATTCCACCCGGGACCCACCCCTATCCGCCTAGGCATTTGACTGCTTGAGTCACTATCAGAGGGAAGGAGAGAGAAAAGGAGGGAGGGAGGGAGCAAGGGAGGGAGGGAAGGAGGAAATGTAACCCATAGGACCTTTCAAGACAAAACAGTCAATGGAGCTGGATCTCAAGATTATCTCAATGTTAAAATTAGCAGAAAGGAATTTTAAAGCTGTTCATTGTAACAATACTAAAATTATAAAGGAAACAATGTTCATAATAATGAAAAAGTAAAAGAATCATGGGAGACAAATACAAAATATAAGAACAGAAAATCTAGAATTAAAAATAACAATATATGAAATTAAAAAAAAAAAATCACTGCATAGACTTAACAATAGATGATACATGCCAGAAGAGTCAGCTTAAAAATAAATTAATAAAAATGACTCAATTGAAGAATAGAGAAAAAATAGATTTAAAATATAAAGGCAATTTCAAAGACCTGTGAGGCAATATCAAAAGATTAAATGATGTATAATTGAAGTCCAGAGGAGATAAAATAGAAAAAAAAAAAAGATTAAATATTTGAAGAAATATGGCCATAATTTTCCAAAATTTGATGAAAGGCTTGAATTGACAGGATCAGATATTTTAGCAAAGGTCAAAGAGAATAACTACAAAGGACACACATTATAATCATACTGTTTGAAACCAAATGTACAGACAAAATCTTGAAAACAGATGGAAAAAAAACTAAGATATTATGTACATAGGAACAATGATTAAACTTCCACTGATTTTTCATCAGAAACAATGGAGAGCAGAATACGACAAAATAGCCTCATTAAACGATTGGAAGAAGAAGGAGGAGAAGTAGAGGGAAGATTCTAAGATTACATTGGGGGAATTGTCAAAGAGAAAAGTATCAAGAACAGAACTTATGCAGCAACACTTTCGAAGCAAAGAACAAATGAAAACTGGTCATAAAGAGACCTAAAAAGAAAGTACCAGAGACATTTAGGGAGACACAGAAAAATGAGCTCTGAACAAAGCCAATATGACACAGAATTTGAAGCAGGAAAGAATAGCAAAAAATTAAAGCAATAGAGAGGTCAGTTAAGATAAGGATTAAAAATAACCCTTTACTGGGTATACATCCAAAGGATTATAAATCGTTCTACTATAAGGACACATGCACACGAGTGTTCATTGCAGCACTGTTTACAATAGCAAAGACCTGGAACCAACCCAAATGCCCATCGATGATAGACTGGACAGGGAAAATGTGGCATATATACACCATGGAATATTATGCAGCCATCAAAAACGATGAGTTCGTGTCCTTTGTCGGGACATGGATGAACCTGGAAACCATCATTCTCAGCAAACTGACACAAGAGCAGAAAATCAAACACCGCAATTTCTCACTCATAGGCAGGTGTTGAACAATGAGAGTACATGGACACAGGGAGAGGAGCACTACACACTGGGGTCTGTTGGGGGGAAATGGGGGAGGGATGGTGGGGTGGGGAGGTGGGGAGAGATAGCATGGGGAGAAATGCCAGATATAGGTGAAGGGGAGGAAGGCAGCAAATCACACTGCCATGTGTGTACCTATGGAACAATCTTGCATGCTCTTCACATGTACCCCAAAACCTAAAATGCAATTAAAAAAAAGAAAGAAAATAATCCTTTAAATTTTGTAATTAGGCAATTAATCATGTCCTCAGCAGAAGCAATTTAACTGGAATGCAGATTCACTGCAGATTACAATTGGTAGAGGACTATCAGGTAGGAAGTAAAAATACGAAGTTCAAGAAGTCTGAATAAGAGGAAGAGCTGAGAAAGAAGTAGTTCAGCGGGGTGCGGTGGCTCACGCCTGTAATCCCAGCACTTTGGGAGGCCGAGGTGGGCGGATCGCCTGAGGTCAGGAGTTAAGAGACCAGCCTGGCCAACATGGTGAAACTCCATCTCTAAAAAAAAAAAGTAGTTCAAGTAGGGAGATGGCTGTATGGCCAAAATAAGTCTCTTTTACTATGGAAAGGACTTTATTACTATCATATACTGAGAAAAGTAACTATTGAGTAGAAAAGACAAAGATAAAGGAGAGACAGCCAAATAATAGATCAAGGCATAGGTAAAAGCTTAAAGTTTAAATTGAAAGTATGGGATTTCAGTCTCTGAAACTACAGATGAGATAAGAAAAAAAAAAAGAAAATATAAATGAGTGTGTCTAATCCTCATTTTTTTTCCTGAAACTTCAGTGTTTTAGAATCTGCCAGATGTTATCTATCTAAAACAAGGGAGAGACTGTTCTTAACAAGAATCTAAAAAAATGGCACATCTACATAAGAGAAATAATTAGTCTAGAAAGTACAATAACAAAAAACACTATTTCCTCAAGTTGTAACTACAAAATGTGTATAGTTTTAGAAAATATCATGTCTGTACCATCACCTGAAATTGACTTTTTAAATATGATATATAAGCTTTATATTTCACTTAAAAGTGAAAATGTTGTGCTATAAATTTGATAAATATTGAATAACATACATTTTATAAAATAATATCCAATTTTTAATAAAAAGAAAATATATGAACCAGCCATTCATTCACAATAGAGATAAATTACTGACTGATAGATAGATGGATAGATGATAGACAGAACATCCAAGCACATTTAGTAAAAATACAAGTTAAAATAACTTGGTATCATTATTCATGATCACATTGTGACAAATGAAGAGATAGTAAGAAAATAGTAAACAAGCATTTTAAAATAGTGTTGATGGGTCTAGAGACACTAATTTCCTAAGCAGCAATTTCAAAATGTGTATTAAAACCTTTAAATTCACCTCACCCTTTACGAAACACTTCACATAGTAATTATGGATGTATCTGAGGATTGAGCTGGAAATATGTTCATCCTCTGTTGTTTTTATAATACAAATAAATGGCAGTTCTTATTTCCCTTATTTTAAAGAAAACATCAATCCAATATTCAAAAATACTAAAAAATACTGTATTTCTGATATTTTTCAAAAACACTTTTAAATGCAAAATTCTAGTCATATCTACATATCAGAACTAAATCCCTCATGTAATTGTCTTCCCTAAAATCCTAGTCATTACAATGTGGCAGCTGCTTCCGATATCTCTGATTGTCTATTAAAGCTTTCCAAAACTATTTTCTAGAATTGCTATTTGTTCTCCCTTTCCTCTTTTCTTCATCTTTTTTTTTTTTTTTTTTTTTTTTTTTTTTTTTTTTTTTTTTTTTTTTTTTTTTTTTTTTTNTCTCCTGCCCCAGCCTCCTGAGTCACTGGGATTACAGGCACGTGCCACCATGCCCAGCAAATTTTTTGTATTTTTAGTAGAGACGGGGTTTCACCATGTTGACCAGGATGGTCTCGATCTTTTGACCTCGTGATCCACCCGCCTCGGCCTCCCACAGTGCTGGGATTACAGGCGTGAGCCACCGCGCCCGGCCTTTCTTCATCTTTACAGTCTTAACAGTAGTATTATGTTACATTTAGAGAAATAAAAGTATATTTTATCCAAACTGAATTTTTTAAAAATCTCAAATTGACACTTATATAAAATCACATATGACAATAGTTCTAAAAGCAGATACATGAGTTATTTTTAGTAGCAAATTCTAAAAGATAGAATTGTTTTAACTAAAATATACTTCACTAAGGAAAAATAAAAGCTTTTATATTACTAAATTTCATAAGGTAAATATAAAAATAATAAAAAAGATATTTTTATGTATCTCTTGAGTACTACTATATATTTTATTATAATTATTTTAAAAGTGACTATAGAACTTTATTAACCAGGAATTAATTAAAATTTTCTGCTTTCAATAATGCTGAATAATGGAAAGAAGCTGAATGTGTTTCTTTCATTTTTAATCAAGCTCTGCCTTTCTAAGGTGTAACATATACAGTACTAACTGAAAGTACTAATAGTTACATTCATCAAGCCCTCATAACTGGACAGGAAATGGCATGCTCCAGAGAATGCCTTAAGGAAATCAGGAGGCCTATGTCGTTAGTTGGTCTTTGTTTTCAACTTTGGATTACATCAAACTTATAAAAACTTATATTTATAATTAATGCATTAGAGCAAAAGCAAAGTTTAGAAAGAGAACATTAATCAGTTCAATTTCAATAAGTACACAGATTACATAGGCCAATAAATCATGCAAGCAGCTGTGTCTTTTTTTAAAGCATTGGTAAATAATCAGTTGGACTGAAATTAATTGCATCCGTTCTACATACCCCTACACTCAGCAGTGTGAAAGTATCTGCACGCAAAAAATAAATCTAAGACTTTGTCATAATACAATAATATGTTATTACAACAATTATTCAGCATGCATATCAAGTAATACATGATAGAATCATTGAGTTAATATGTCTACAGTCAAACCAGAGTACTAAGAAATTAGAAAGCAAATTTTCCCATGAACATACTTTTCAATGTATGAAAATTCATATATATATACACATATGAATTTTATCCCCTTTGTGGCATTTTCATAAACAATTGCTTTATTTACTCAATTATGTTTCTTAAACTCATCGAATAATTTAATCCAATTATTTCTGATAGCTCTTTGAAATATGCGTTTGTAGCTTTGACTGTGTGAAACAAGAATATATAAGTTGTAGGTAACACCTCATTGTACTCTATGAAATTGGAATAATGATTGCGAATAAACTTTGTTAATTCTGAAGAGTTATATGAAGGTGAAGGGGGAAGTAGAGGAGGGCTGCCTTTGTGTAATTCCTTCCCAAGCACACCTGCCATCTTGAGCACCAAGAAGAAAACTGATTTGTGTTGCTCACAAGGAGCTCACAGCAGACAGCCTCAGGCTTTGTGCTGCCACAGAGGACAGGTGCCCTGAGGCCACCACTTCATCCACTTTGCCTATCAGCCAGGAAAAAAAAAATCCACATCCAGAAACTTCCTCAAGTATCTTTCCACTTTAGAAGGTAGAAATGACAGAAGACTGAGACTGTTTGTATGTTAAGTATTCAAAACTAGCCCTGCAACTGATCAGTATATATCCTCTAAAGGCATAATCAGGACTAACCCTATCAGGACTCACATTCCACAATGGCTGACATGTATTTCCATGTAAGTATTTGCTAATTAACTAAATAAATATAGTATATCCTCTAGGGTGACTCAATCTTGCCCTGGCTCTCAAATCTTTGTCCTAGGTCTATGAAACAGAATATGCAAGGCCAGATTCACGGGCATGTGATCTGTACAATCCCACACTTAGAAGGGTCTGTACTTGGTATAATGCCTATTTGTCACCATCTTGGAATTCTTAATTTTAAATATCATATCCTGCATTTTCATATTTTACTGGGCTCCACAAATTATGCAGCAGATCCTAAACAAAATGTCATCAAGAGATGCCCTTATAACTTCAGACTCACTCTTCCCTGGATATTCTTATTAGCTTCTTAATTTGAGTCCTGCTGACATTATTTTCCCAACAACAAACAGCATAAAATGGAGGGTAATTTTTTCTTTTTATCCCATATATCATAGCATCACAAGCCAAAAGGTTGGGGTACCTTCAGCTTCCAATTTTCTTAATCACTCCCTCCCATGTGAAGCTTGAACTACTGGACAACTACACATTGTATCTCCTTCCTGCTTTCCTATACTGACTCAGTCATTCTCAAATTTGCTGGATTCATTTCCTTCCTCTTTATCTTGATCTCTTATTTGACATATTTTGAAACACCTGCAGCAGGAGTTACCCAAAAAAACCCAGTGTTTGTTCTCCTGGTGAGTAACAAATGACTCTCCAAGAGAACACAGATTTTGATAAAATAGGAGTTTTATTACTTGGGGCAAGTAAAGAGAGCACTGGATGTATTCTCTAAAGCAGTGTCTCCCCATGGGAAGGTGGCAGGAGGGTTTTATGGAGTGATGGAGAGGGGAGAGGGTGCATCATCACATGTAGAGGAAGAGTCCCAGTTGTGCAGACTTACTGACGCATTATGCCAGTCCACAGGTCACATGTTATGGTAAAGAAGATACCACTCTTTCCAGGGTGGAGACTTTACCACGGTAATGAGGAAAGTTCACTAGGGTTCATCTACAAATTGTTGGAGTCTGTCAGGAGCCAGTTCTAACCAACTAGGTGACTGCAATTCACATAGTGTAGGAAGAAACAGGATGCAGGGGCAGGAGGCTGTAAAACAGGCTGATTGCTCAAATTGATTAAATTCCTATAATCCCTGAAGAGCCTCCAGTTGGCTGACACCAGCTTACTAAAGTAGCCCTGAAAGTCTGTCTTTTATGGGGGAAATATGCATCATATGCATCAATATGGTGGACATATACTCCACCAATCACCATTAATCCAGGCCTTTCCCGGATCAATATTGAGCATTCGACACCTTCAAAGGTCTGTAAAGTAACATTTGCCATCTATTCTCTCTGAAGACTCTTTCCTATGAGGCTTCAACTACCTAACAAGGAAACCTTTGCTGGCCAGGCCTCTTCATTTCTCTCTCCAACAACCTGTCTTGCCACTAAAACCTGGTCTACCAGCATAACCTGTTTTTGGCCATGCTCTGAGCCCGCATTCTTTTTATAACTTCAAGATGGCATGTTAGCTTCTATATCTTATTGGCGGTTAGGTCTTCATTCTGAAGGCTCCTATGTACACATGCTAAATAAATGTACATGTCTTTAATCCTATTAATATGCCTTTGCAAGTTGATTTTTCAGCGAACCTTCAGAGAACCAAGGGAAAAGCTTTCCCTTGGCCCCTGCATCATTACTGATCACTTTAGAATTTACAGGGATGAGCCTTTCAAACCCGGCCTGTAAGAGACTTTCCTTCCTCACTGCCAATCACCTGTTCCTCCACCAATCCACGGCCCATGGTCACATCGTTGACATTGCATCAGCACTAACTCACCATACCTCAAAATTCTAAAATCAACCCCTCTCTCCTTGGGCTGACCCTTGCTGTTCTTTCAGTTTTCCTTCTCAAGTATTCATTTTGCAAGAATTCTTTAAATTTAAATGAAATGTCTAAAACACTGACTTTGCTTTTTCATTATCTTCCTATATGCTTCCGTTTCCTCTTCCCCCTTTACCTGGCTTTTACTCCATGTTTCCGAATTGAAGTAATTTATCTTTTCATGATTTTAACTTGCTCGTCTTCCCTAGCATCCTCCACTGGATACCCAAACACTGACTGAAACCATTCAAAAACGCTTGTTTGTTTGGTTTTTTTTTGACACGAAGTCTCGCTCTGTCGCCCAGGCTGGAGTGCAATGTCACAATCTCGGCCCACTACAACCTCCGCCTCCCTGGTTTCAGCGATTTTCCTGCCTCAGCCTCCTGAGTAGCCGGAATTACAGGCGCCTGCCACCACGCCCGGCTAATTTTTGTATTTTTAGTAGAGGCGGGGTTTCACCATGTTAGTCAGGCTGGTCTTGGACTCCTGACTTTGTAATCTGCCCGCCTCGGCCTCCCAAAGTGCTGGGATAACAGGCATGAGTCACAGCGCCTGGCTCAAAAACTTTTTCATGCCAGTGCCTGAGAAGCTGAATATAATTGCAGAAAGTCACACATTAGAATAAAATCACATTGAATTTATGCTAAAATAGCCATATACATACTTTAACACTGCCCGACAAGCCTATTCTCCACAGAATTGAGACATCCAGGTGGGAGGGTGGCGCCTCAGGAAGCTCACCCTGTTTGCAGAGGGGAGGAGCCTGATCCCTCCTCTTCCGGTGTGGAGCCTGGGATTCGAATCGCCCCGCTGTAAGCTCGCTAGCCAGACTGTGGCCTCGCGAGAGTTCCTGTTTCTTCTTTTCTTCCTTTTCACCCAACAAAACCCTGCTTGGCTGGTCGCAGTAGCTCACGCCTGCAGTCCCAGCACTTTGGGAGGGCAAGGAGGGCGAATCATGAAGTCAAGAGATAGAGGCCATCCTGGCCAGCATGGTGAAACCCCGTCTCTACTAAAATTACAAAAATTAGCTTGATGTGGTGGCAGGCGCCTGTAGTCCCAGCTACTCGGGAGGCTGAGGCAGAAGAATTGCTTGAACCCAGGAGGCAGAGGTTGCACTGAGCCGAGAACACGCCACTGCACTGCAGCATGGCAATAGAGCCGGACTTCGTCTCAAAACAAAACAAAACAAAACCAGAAAAGAAAAAGAACCCTGTCTTACCATTCAAATTGTCTGTAAGCCTGAATTTTAGTGCCCGTGGGAGAAAGAGCCCTGCCTTTAGCTGAACTAAGGAAAACACCAGTAACAGAATCACACACACACACACACACACACACACACACACACACACACACACACAAAAACCCCTTTTGTATCTTCTCTTCAAATTTCTGCCCATCACTCTGCTCCCCTTCAATGCAGTTACTGGGATGATTTTTTTCACACTCTTCACTCTTCAACATACTACACTAGTTTCTTTCCTCATCACTCCTCAAAATATTCTCTTCCTTAGGAATTTGTGATCACCATCTTGTCAAATCTTTTCTATTCTCCTTTTCCTTGAAATTCACTGGCATTCTAGGGTTGGCATTCTCTCTTTCTTGAAACACTCTTTTCTTTTGATTTCCAAAAAATCTGACACGCTCCTATCTTTCTCCTACATTACGCACTGTAATTTCTAGGCTTCTCTTTCTTCTAAATAATTGCCTGACCCAGTTTTTCTGTGTAATCTTCTTGGCTGCTCTCTTATACATACCATTTCTCTAGGGTACCCGACTGTCCTGGTTTGCCAAGGACTGAGGAGTTTCCCAGGACTTGGGATTTCACTGCTAAAACGGGAGTGTCCTGAGCAAACAAAGATGTTTGAACACCCTAGATCTACAAGCTGATAATTCCCATGATTATGTTCCCAATCCAGGCATCTGCGATGAGTTTTAAATCTGTTTGGATTTGTAATGTTCATTTCCGACTTAAATGTTTTTGAGATGGAATTTGATTTTTGCCTTCAAACTCTTTTCTCCTTATGTTCTGTCTCCACAGATGTCATCATAATGTAGCAGTAATTATGGCAAAATAAAAGAAAGCAAAGGAAACTAGAAATCTTGTATTACTCCTTGTTACTCTTTCCTTTTTGCCACCCCTCCCCAGCAGCTGCCACCCTGCCCAGGCCACCAGCATCTACTCCCTGGAGCACAAGAGCCTCCTAATGACCTTCTTTCATTTAACTCCTGACCCTTTGCAATCCATTCTGCAAAATATAATCTAGGGTAAATCTGGCTTCAACTAGAGTTCTTTTGGAAAACATATGTACAAATTTACTTCTTTGTAAAACATTTCGGTTTCTTTGCCCTATCAATAGCAACCAAATATTTCTCCAGGACTTACAACAGCATTTCTCTACCTATCTGTAAAGAAATGAGTTTGTTTTACTTTTATTTTTCTATTCCACTGAGGACTGACTTGCACATGGTTAGAATCAGTTGGCAATGAGATACACCATGCAAGTTTGAAACACCTGAACTGTTCTATGTCCTGAAATGAGTCCAGCAATAAAGTGTTGGAGCCTCAACAATGTGAAAAGTTATCGTAAAGGTTTTTAAACTTACATGACCAGAGCGGTCCACAACCCAATTAAGTTCTACAACTCATTCTTTTGCTCCTGGCTTTTCTGTCATTCAAAAGAGCTATCAGACTCAGCTTAGAGTGTTCTTTGCCCAGCTCTCCACAATAAAGCTTGTTGTTACCCTTCAGGTCTCAGCTCAAATACCCTCCTGAGAAAGGCAATCCCAAACCACCGTTCTTTTTTTTTTTTTTTTTTTCTTTTCCCCTTTTTGAGACAGATTCTTGCTCTTTTTCTAGGCTGGAGCACAGTGGTGCAATCTCAGCTTGCTGCCTCCCAGGGTTAAGCAATTCCCCCTGCCTCAGCCTCCCAAGTAGCTGGGACTACAGACATCTGCCACCACGCCTGCCTAATTTTTTGTATTTTAGTAGAGAGGGGGTTTCACCATCACCAGGATGGTATCAATCTCCTGACCTCATGATCCACCCCCCTCAGCCTTGCAAAGTGTTAGGATTACAGGCATGAGCCACCGTACCTGGCCCCAAACCATCCTTTGTAAATTAGCTGAATTCAATGATTTTCTGACTCATCATAAAGCTTATTCCCTTTATAACATATTCTAGGATATGAACATCTACATTTTTCCAGCTTTTTTGAGGTATGATACACAAAAATTGTGTTTAAGGTGTACAATGTGATATTTTGATACACATACTTTTTGTATATCATTTTTAATTTTTAATTTCTAACTTTATAATTATTTTCTTTTTAGAAATGGGGTCTCACTATGTTGTCCAAGCTGGCCTCAAACTCCTGACCTCAAGCGATCCTCCTGCCTTGGCCTCCCAAAGTGTTGGGATTACTGGTATAAGCCACCATGCCTGCCCTGTACATCACTTTAACTCTTTTATGTCAAACAAATCTCTATTTTTTCCAGATATCTACCAATGGTTAAGAGATTTCCCTCAACCCCTATATTTTTTATATCATTTTGATGATTTTGTTCTAAGTGTTTTATATTTAAATTTTTAATCCATTGAAAACCATTGTATATAAAATATAATCAAAACATATTTTACATTTATATATACATTTATGTTTATATTGACAGATACATATGTAAATTGTACATAAATATATCTAAATGTTATATAGAGAAGGAACAAGACAAAGAAAGCATTCTGTACAATTGAACATTTTGCAATGATGGAGAAATTTTATAATCTGCATTGCCTAATAAATTAGACACTAGCCACATGTAGCTTTTGAGCACTATAAAATATGACTAATGTCACAGAGGAGCAGAATTTATTTTATTTTTTGAGAAGGAGTCTTGCTCTGACACCAGACTGGAGTGCAATGGCGGGATTTTGGCTCACTGCAACCTCTGCCACCTGTGTTCAGGCAATTCTCCTGCTTCAGCCTCCTGAGTAGCTGAGACTATAGGCAAATGCCACCACATCCAGATAATTTTTTGTATGTTTAGTAGAGATGGGGTTTCACCATGTTGGCAGGATGGTCTCCATCTCCTGACCTCGTGATCCACCCGCCTCGGCCTCCCAAAGTGCTGGGACTACAGGCGTGAGCCACCACACCCAGCCTAGATTTTTTAAATCTTACTAAATTTTAATCAAATTACATTTAAATGTAAATAGTGCTTCTTGCTAATAGCTGCTATATTGGACAGCACAGCCATAGTGAGAGTAGGTCCAGCTTTGTTTCTGGATAAATAGCTAATTGTTAGCCTTGAGTATTAAGTCACTCTTTTCCCACTGAATAGAAATATGAATGTTGCCATATATAAAATTTTCATATACAGACATCTATTTTCCAGATTGCTTGCTTTTTTTGTGGATCCATATGGCTAAAAACCATATTGAGTTGATTATGGTTGACTTTATAGTCTGACAAATAATGTGTAAAGCAAGTTTCCCAGCTTTTCATTATCCTATATCAAAGTTTGCTTGGCTGTTCTCAGACATATATTTTTCCAAGTGAACTTTAATATCATGGTATCCAATTCTAAAATCAACACTTGATGAAGTTCTACTTGGAAGTGTCTTGAATTTATAGAACAATTTGTTTAAGAATTGGCATTTTTACTGTATTAATTCTTCTTGTCCAAGATCACAGTGTTTTCCATAGTTCAGATGTTATTTTATGTTCTTCAATAAGATTTCACAGACATTTCTGCATAGACCCTATGTTTCCGTTTTTAAATTATTTATAAGAATATTATGTTGTTTATTGTAAATAGAATAGTTTTCCATATTCATTGCCATTTGCTTACAGATAATATAGACAAAAATGGTTGATCTGTACTTATTTATCATGTTTCTATCCTAACAAATTCACTTATTGAAGGTTATATTCATTGGTATTGATTTTAACAGGAATCTTGGCAGTTTTAGACATATGGTATTATAAGAAAAAAATCTAATTTTCCAATGTTTACACTGACTTTAATTTTTTCAGTTCACCATTTCAAAGCAATGGTGGTAGTAGAAATTCTGACCTATTTTTCATATTAATTAAAATGAGAGTTTTATAATTTAGACCATAACTAGTTTTGATTTCAGGTAAATCATTTTGTTGTATTCTGTAGTTTACTTTTATTCCTATTTAGAGATTTTCTTTAAAATGCTTATTAAATATTACATAATCTTTTCAGGGTTAGTTGGTATCATATGATTTTGTTTTTTTATAGATTGATACAGTTTTACTGAAAAATTCTGATTATTTAGAAATCTCTTATTTTACAAATATTTTTGCCTTTGTACTTTTATGTGAAGTTAAGCTACACTTATGAAGTTAGAAAACGCCCAAAAGGTTTTACATTCAATTTCTTCTGAATAGTCTGTAATACCTTAAGTAATATGGAAATTATCTAGTTTTTTGATAGAACTCAGCTGTGAAAATCTATGGTCCCAGTTATTTTATTAGTGATAGATTTTTTTAACTTTCTCAATCACTTTTATGATTATTGGGTAGTTTTTTGTTTTTTTTTTTTTAACTTTCTTTGGGATAATTTTGGAAACATTAGAAAACATATTTTATCTAGGTTTTCAAATCTGTTGTCATAGAATCTTCTTTAATTGCATTTCTTTAGTTATACCTCTTATCTCATTCCCTCTCTTACATATTCTTTCAATCAGACTTCTTTTTCTTGATTCTAAAATCGCACATCCCTTGAGATTACATTTCCCCTTGGGGGAGTGCTGAGATAGACAGGAACCCAGATGATCCTTTCCCTCACACATGGCACTTATCCTGTGTGTGGACTCAACCAGGTGTACCCTTTGCTTTGAGAGCCTCTGAAGACAAAATCCACTCCCAGGTTCCCTCTCCCTGACTCATCTGTCAGCTGCAGCCAGTCACTCAACTGTGACCCTTAGATTTAATAGATTGCAGCCAAAAGCCAGTCTATTGTGTATCCCCTAATCTTCCATGGACTACCTTTAAGTTCTCAGGGTTCTCTCCATAGCTCTTCCTCTAGAGCTGAAGTGAAGAATAAAATACATTATCACCCTCTGCTTTTATATCATGTACTCACAACACAGCTATTTCCAAATAATTTCACTCTCTAAAATAGCAGTTCAGTCTCAGAAAACTGAAATGACTCTAGCAGTTATAAGTAGAAAAAGGATCAATTTATTTAATTACTGCTTACCAAATTTTGGCAAGGTGGTATGATAAGGTTTGGATTTATATCCCTGCTCAAATCTCATGTTGAATTGTAATCCTTAGTGTTGGAGCAGGGACCTACTGGGAGGTAACTGGCTCATGTCAGCAGATTTCCCTTTTGCTTTTTTTCGGAATAGTGAGTCCTCAGGACATCTGGTTTTTAAAAGTGTGTGACATCTCCCACTTCACCATCTTCCTCCTGATCCAGCCATGTAGGACCTGTCTGCTTCCACTTCATCCTCTACTATGACTGTAAGTTTCCTAGGCCACCCAGCCATCCTCTGTACAGCCTGTGGAACTATGAGCCAATTAAACCTCTTTTCTTTACATACCCAGTCTCGGGTAGTTCTTTACAGCAATCTGAGAAAGAAACTAATACATGGTGAAACAGCCTCTGAGTTGACGTGCACGATTGTCTCCCAGACAACTGGAAAAATAACCCATCACAAACTGGCCACTGTGCTACAACCAGGAAACATTCAAAACGATGTACCAGGTTCTACTGTAGTTCCTGAGGATGCAATAGTGAGCAAAACAAACAAGTTTCTGTAGTAACAAAACTTTGCTTTTAGGAGTAGAGCAGGGATGAGAGTCAGGGAGAAAGAAAGGTGAATATGTAAAATATATATTATGTTTGAGGCTGATGATTGCTATCAAGACACAAAGCAAAGGAGGTTTGCAATTCTGAATAGATTGAAGTGGGGAAGGAAGCAAGATATGTTAACATAGGTGGAAAGAAAGTCTCAGAAGGAGGAAGAATACCTGGCATGTTAAAGGAATAAGGAGGCCAATGGGGTTAAAGCAGAGTGAGCAAACAGTTAAGTCATAATAAAGTGTGGTCACATGGTGATGGAAGTACAGGGTCATAAAAACCAAGACTCCTTATTGGGGCTGCAGAGAAGGTTCATCAATTGTCACTCCTAAGGGAAGACTCCCACTCAATGTAGGATGGTGAAGATCATCACTATGGAACCACTAGGAATAGGAATCCAAACACCTCTGCCCACTGCATTTTGGGCTACAGTTTTACTAATTGCCCGAGTCCAGTGAGACAGATCTCACTCACATGCAACAAGTTATATGAAGCAAGTTTATTACTAACAGACAGGCAGTCTGTAAAGCTGCTTGGGATAGACAGAGTCTCTACTGAGCTTGCTTTGCTTGTGCCATAGCTAAGGGACCTTAAAAACAGCCTGCCCAGGTTATATACCTCAGGGGCTACAGTAGTTGTCCCCAACGTTTTTAGCACCAAGGACTGGTTTCATGGAAGACAATTTTTCCATGAACCAGTGTGGTGGCAGTGGGGATAGTTTCAGGATGAAACTGTAACTGTTCCACTTCAGATCATCAGGCATTAGATTCTCATAAGGAATACACGACCTAGATCCCTCACATGTGCAGTTCACAACAAGGTTGGTTCACACTTCTTAGATTCATGTAATCTAACGTAGCTGCTGATCTGAGAGGAGACAGAATTCAGGTGCTCATGCTCGCTCGCCCACTGCCCACCTCCTGCTGTGTGGCCTGGTTCCCACACAGTACCTGTATGCCGCCCAGGTGCTGGGGATCCCTGGGCTACATGACTCACCAGGAAAAGCTCTGAATGACATTTTGTTTACAGGGGAGAAAGAAACAAAGCCTGAGCGTCCTGAGTAGTTCCTGCCTAACTCAAGATAATACATTCCCTTGGAAGGACAGGAACAAGGCCCAAGCCATTTTAGGCAATTCCTTCCTGTTTCAAGATATTTTATTCCCAGGATATTCTATGAATATTCTGAAAGCTGCATACAGGAAGTAGGGGGATAACTGGGTCAGTGCAAGAACACCCAGAGAACTGTCCTACAGGGACCGGAGATGAGGGATCACCAGCTGATCCTGAGGTGGGAGAATCTCCGGAGGCCAGCAGTTCAAGACCAGCCTGAGCAACATAGCAAGACCTGTGGTTCAGGGAAAAAAAAAAGAAATAGAATCTTCCATTGTCTCATTGTTACCCCAGACTTGTACCCATGGCATCCATACTGAGAACTGAAAGCATGCATTTGCTCTTTCTTGTATTTAAAAAAAAAAAAAGAAGAAGAAGAAACAAAGAATACAAGGACTGTCAGATGGTCCAGATCCATAGTTTATCTGCTCAAAATTTTGTTCCTTTTTGGGGGAGAGAGAAACAGAGGTTCCAAGTCTCTATGGGCTATCTAAAAGTGAGAAAGGAGGAAATATAAGCTAGCATTGATTTAGCACCTAGAATGTGTCATGCACCAGGTTAGGAACTTCCATCTTATCTAATCCTTGTAACTACTCCACAAGGTAGACCATATTAATTTCATTTATAGATGAAGAACCCTGATTCAGAGAAAAGATAAGAAATTTCTCAGGATCACTCAGTGTTAATGCAAGTCTGTATGAACGCAAGCCACATCATTTTGTCACTTAACTATTTTTACCCTTGAAATATCATTACTTGTGTAACAGATTGACACATGTAAGTATTTGTGAACATGTTTTAGATTAATTTTTTTTATATTTGCTGCATGTACTGTCTATTCTTTTTTTTTTTTTTTTTTTTTTGAGACAGAGTCTTGCTCCATCACACAGGCTGGAGTGCAGTGGCGTGATCTCTGCTCACTGCAACCTCCACTTACTGCAACCTCTGCTCACTGCAACCTCAGCCTCCTGGGTTTAGGCAATTCTGCTTTCTCAGCCTTCCAAGTAGCTGGGATTATAGGCAACTGCCACTATGCCTGGCTAATTTTTTGTGTTTTTGGTAGAGATGGGTTTCTGCCATGTTGGTCAGACTGGTCTAGAACTCCTGACCTCCAGTGATCCACCCACCTCTGCCTCCCAAAGTGCTGGGATTACAGGCATGAGCCACTGTGCCCGGCCTGCATGTACTATCTTTTGGGATAATGGTCCACATCTCTCAGCCCGTTTCTCTGACAATAAATGGTGGAGTGGACCGTGGAACCCAGGAATGGCTGTCTGCAAAGCATATGTTGTTTTCACTATACTATTTTCTGTAGCGAAATACAAACGATTTTGGATTGACTAAACCTCAGTTCTTCTCTATCAATATATATATGTAATTAAGGGTTGATATTATCAATTCAACTCAGTTCCCCCTTTATCTATCTATCTATCAAGGGTTGATATTATTTAGCAAATTCACAGGACTTAAATTTATCAAAGCAAATTTCTCTGTGTCTTCCTCACCAAAAAGGAATGCCTGGAAAGTTCTGAACCCTTGCCTTGACGCAGCCCAGTTATTCCTCAATCTGACAACATATTACCTTGAGTTTGGGCCTTGGAAGATGCCAAGCACATTGGCAACATAGAATTGCTGAGATGTGTTTGGCATGAACTACCTAGTCCTCCCAGAACTACTCTAGTCCTTCCAGTTTCTTACACTATTATACTGATATGCTCAGAAGTAATCATCACTCAAGAGACTGGACCTTGTCCAGGGCCAGATTCCTGGACTTCTCTGAAGCTCTTAAAAGGACCCATAACCAAACCCTATTAACTGCTGAAGACCACCCAAGAGTAGCCTTTAAACTGGATGTAGCCATATCAAATTTCCCGGGGCTTCCCCAAGCTAAGCTGGGTTACCCAGGACCACCCAGAGGCAGAACTGAAAATCAAGCGGAGTTTTGGTTTGGACTCAACTTCCAAAGAATGTGTATTGTCTTCTCCAGCTTTAAGAAACCAGGCTAGAAAAACCAGAGCCTGCTCACTCATGGAAATGGTTTGGATGGAATATATCAACCCACCACTTGGCTTCAGTAATATGTCCTCACCTAAGAATCAGTCACATCCTGTGAATTCTAAACTGTAAGCTTTGTAAGAACATTGCAAAAGCCATTGTTCTCATCTACCATATCCAATAGATGTAGTAAAAATGGAACTTTGTCTCCTCTCAGTCATCTGATTCTTAAGAAGTTGGGAATATTTTACTCAAGACTTTCTACAAAATTATTAACTGGCTAATTATATAGTATCCTGCAATTTTTGGAAGAAATTTGTTACATACGTGAAAGATATCACCGTTGTTTGTCATTCAGCTAATTTCTTGGTATGAGTTTTGAAAATAAATCTCTTTATCATACAGATTTTATCCAGATGAACCCTGTTAATTGACAGCAGTAGGCTAGAATTTAGTACTTTAAGTCTGATTGTGCGGGTACTATAGTTCAAAATACATGTAGTTGTGTGTCTTTGTTTCATATAAGTGAAAGTAGAAAGTGATGAATGAGCATACTGAAGCATTCTCTAGCTGAGAAATTTTGACCTTCTGAATGTCCTTACCACGGCCATATTCCAAGCCATTCTATTAAATCCCACGAGCAATTCCAAAGTGATATTGTTATTTAACAGAAATTTTTCTTGTGTACAGATGTAAAGAGATACTAGTATAGTTACACTGCAAGTCACCATATAATCTGAATTTGGCATAGACATGTCTCTGAAAAACCCAGGATGCTGCTTTTCCTTCAATCATCCATCAACTCAATGATAGAACGTAAGAAAATTCTATTATTTTCCACCTTCCCCAGAAAACCAAGAACAAGAAGTTTCACCAGTTTATGAAATACTTAAAATTTCATCAAAGATAGATAAATTGATTCCCAAGTGATAGTTTTGTAAGAAAAGAGAAAATCCTGCTAGATTTATCTATTTCTTGAATAGGAAGAGGGGTTAACCCAAGAGTCATTTGTCACCCACCATGTGGAATCACTTACGTCAGACTAAGTCATCAATTAAATTGGAAAGCATTGCCCTTATGCTTTCTAGATTATAGAAAAAAATCTTATACAAATGAGAAAGAGGGAGCAGCAAGATTGTACATGGTTGATTCAAACCCCTGCATTCCTCCAATTCTATTTCCAAAGATTGTCTTTCATCACGTCCAGGATTTTCACCTACAACTGCACTGCAATACCAGCATCTAGTTACACATCCACACCACTGGTTAGCAGACAGACAAAGAAATGTCTCCACTTTAGTCATTTATGTGTCAGCAAGCAGGGAGCCCCACTTCCCTCATTGCCAGAAAACTTACTTCTCCAACACTAAAGTGATGGCTGGACATTTACAAGCCATTTTCTTTGGCTGACAGTTTTGTTTTTAAACCCTTAGTGAAGCATCTGCAACTACTGTTTTACTGAACTAATTTCAAATGCAGTTGTGTTTCCAGTAATCTATGACAGTTTTAAAAGTTTGAAGAGACCAGGAGTTGGAGACAACAGTA
The DNA here is from genome assembly GCF_001604975.1 of Cebus imitator. Lineage (NCBI taxonomy): Eukaryota > Metazoa > Chordata > Mammalia > Primates > Cebidae > Cebus > Cebus imitator. The sequence continues at coordinate 180,981 of NW_016107360.1, forward strand.
GAGCAGATGTGTTTCATTGGGACTTGTTAGCATCTTGCTAAACTTATGTTATAGAGACTTTTAAGGAGGCAAACATCAGGTCAAGCAACAACAAATCCTTTTTAACCATACATCATGTCAAGAGATAAAGTGAGAACACACAAGCCACAAAAATTTTAGCTCAATATGCAAGGATTACACATGTATATAAAATATAAGATGAACAGTTTTTTAAAGCCTGAAAATAGCACAATAAATTATTAATCATAAAGAAAATACATACATTAAAAAAAAAAGGAACCTGTGATATGCCAGACATTCGTTAAAAAAACAAAAAAGGGAACCTATGGTATGCCAGACATTGCTCTAGATTTATAGAATTCATCAAAGACTAAAGGTCTTGACTTCAAGGAGTTTCCATCCAGGAAGGGTTGGGGGGCAGGATGAGTAGCAGGGAGCAGACAGAAACAAAGAAAATAACAAGTAAATTACAAAGCTTGCAGGAAGATAGTAAGTATGATGAAAAGATGAACAGGTGGAGTAGGGGAAGGGAGCTTCCAAGTATAGGGACTGGAGAAGGAGGGCAGGTGAGAGAATCTGAGTTGTCTATATACTCTTTGATAAGTTGACATTTGAACAAACACTTGAAGGAAGGGAGGGCACTAGCGAGTATATTTTAGATATACTTGGTATATTTCAGTGCTGTTTATCAGATCGGTGTGTGATTCTCAAATCCATTTGTTTGAAAGTTGAGAATTACACACTGATCTGATAAACAGAACTGAAGACTAATCATTAAAATTTTAGACAGCACAAATGGTGGTAAAAATATACTTTCATTTCACTTGGATTGCACCTCCCAAGGGATTCTTTTCCACACCTCTTTCTTCTTTCTCATTTCTTGCTTTGCTCTTCTATTTTTCCCTGCCAAATTCATATCCTTTCTCTGTTTCAATATAAGTGTTTTTAAAATTAGTGAATAACTAGAAGTGTTTCTAATAATGCATTACTGTCTTCCCAGGAAACCAACATACCCATATACCTCAGCCCCTGTCTCTGTCTTCACACAGCATTCTTACCTGCGTCTCTATGGCCGGATTTTCCTTTTCTTATATGAACACCAATCATTGGAGGACCCACCCTCCATTGTGACCTCATCAGAACTTGATTACATCTGCAAATATTATTTCCAAATAGGGTCATATTGAGGCTATTGGACTTGAACTTAACTTTTTAGTTAAGAGGTTAGGACTTGAACTTAACTTTTTAGTGAACACAATTCAGCTCACTGGCTAAAAAATTTGTTTCCTTGAGACTACAAGAAATTAAGGGCTCAACCTGACAGCAGTTCAAAAGATAGAAAATACATATGTAAAATAAACTAAAGATTGAGAAGATGCCTCCTCTTCATTCTTCCCACCTGGCATACTAACAGAGCAAAAGTGATTTTTTAATCTAAACATGATACTCAATTTTCATTTGTTCCACGTTATACCCTTTGATTAGAGATTATTATGTAATTGGATAAATATGTCTTTTCTAAAGTATTATTAATTTTGTATATTGCATTCAGGGTGTTTTTGGATTTAAATATTATTATTTCCACCCAAGAAAAAATGTTACTTTGAGAAAAGTGAACTGCATGGTAAAAAGTGTTTAACTGAATAGTCATAACGTGTAATACACATCTTTAGATTCACAAACAATCAAGTTGTGATCCAGATAATTTCATAAGGATTGAAAGCAATATTTTCAATGTAGGCCACTAAATAGGCCCTTAAAAAAATCTTAAACACTTCTATAGTCTAAAATTTCCTCAATTAAAAAGCAAGTGGTTGTTACAATATGGAGGCTTCAGGGTCGCCCAGGTTCATTTTTTAACAAATGAATTTGCATACCAGGTATTATGAGATTGAATTATGTCTCCCCCCAAAAAGACATGTTTAACTCCTAATCCACGGTATCTCAGAATGTGATCTCATTTGGAAATAGTGTCCTTGTAGATGTAGTCAAGATGAGGTCATTAGAGTGGGCCCTAATCCAGTAGGACTGGTTTCCTCATAAAAAGGGGAAATCCAAACAGAGAGAGACACTATGTGGAGATAAAGGCAGAATGACCCGTAGAGATGAAAGCTGAGATTGAAGTGATACACCTACAAGCCAAAGAACACAAAAGATTGCCAACAATGCACCAGAAGCTAGAGGAGGGGCATGGAACAGATTCCCCTCAGAAGAAACCAATCTTGCCAGCACCTGATCTCAGAACTCTAGCCTTCAGAACTGTCAGACAGTAAGATTTTGTTGTTTCGCTTGGTGAGACTTTGCTACGGCAGTCCTCACAAACTAATACACCAGCCTTCAGTGTAAAAGTGACATGACCGAAGTTAAAGTTATTATATGCCATGGACATTAAAGGCTGGCCTCGATCTATGGAGATTTCAAATGTTGAATGTCAGAAGTCTGTCCTATGCTGTAGCTTTCCCATACAGTCTCATCTATACCTTTCTAAATAAGTGTGTTCTTATTATTGCTCCATTAACAATGAGAGATGAAACTTAACTTCCCATAGCAAGGGTCCTTGCAGATGAAATTCTGTCTTTTCTTTAACTTTGGTTGCTTAACTTTAAACAGAAGTCTGAGGTGGCACTGAAATGCTACATGCATGTGACAGTAACTCTTCACTTCCAGTGCTACCCCTATTCTCTACTTCTTCCTCCTTTGTAAGAGAGAATAGAGGAAGGCCATGTACCCAACTATAAACACATTTCTCAGCCTCACTTGCTCAAAGAATGCTCTTATGAGATATATCTTATAAACAAGATGTTGGATGACACTTTTGGAGAAGTTTATTCAGGTAACAGATCCTTTTTTACCCTTCTCTTTTTGTTTTTTCTTTTCCAGAACATGGCAGTGATGTCTTGAGGTCCAGCAGCCTTTCAATGACTATGAGTAAAAGGCTAAGAGATCCATCCCTGAGTTCCTGACACTGTTGTGCTATTGAACAGGAACCAGCAACTGCCATCTCCATACTTACTGATTGACAGAAATAACAACAATATAAAAATAGCATAATTGACACTATTAGCCAATTTTTAACACATAAAAACCTATCTGCAATGAAAGTCACCTAAGCTTGTCATGTATTACAACACAGACTCATATATTAACATTCTTCATTTTTGTCTTTAAACAACAATTTTGTTATTGTTTGACCAAGAGAACGTTATTTCACAACTTGAATAACATAACACTAATGAAAAGAAAATAAAAATTATTCTTTTGAGGTTAATTCTCTTTACATTAGGCAGCTAACTCAAATACTGAAAAAAAAAATCTTTGACTACTTAAAAATTTTTAAGTCATCAGAGCAAGTGATCATCTTTCAGTGGCCACAGAATGGACAAAGCCTAACTGTTCGATATGGGTTTGACAGAGTTCTAAATTTTGTGGTTATTCACTATTCACTGAGACCTCTCCAAACAGCTTCACTAGTAGAGGGGTAGAAAAGTAGGAACTAAAAAAATGAAGACTTGAGGATCCTTTATTCTTTGGGTTTATTAGCCACTCTTTTGCAACGCAAGGAAATTTCTAGGGGATAGTTCTAAGAAAAGGATAGGTGGTTGTCAATTCAGAAACCACTTCAAAAGATACATCACTAAACCTGAGGACCTGTCAGGCTGGAGTTTTCGGTTTTGTTTCTACTTTTAAATCAAAGCTTTATATATAAGAGAATAAATGAAAGCTACCATTTGCGTTTAATAATTCTTGTTTTCTTTCTCCATAAAAAGAAAATCAAAGGAAATAGAAAACGAGGCTATCATCTGAATTATTCTAAAATGAGGCTACATCTTTACTTATAAGGTAAGGTATACATACGCTTTAACATCATAAAGTTAAAAGCATATTGTCAAAATGCCTCTTTAAAACAGAGTGAATTTTAAGAAATTTTCCCCATGCTTGCTTAGTTAACAGAACTTATTAAAAACCTATACTTTTTCAGTGATTTCTCCCTGCCAATTCCATTATTTCATTTCAGAAGTCTTAGCTCAATTCAACTGAATTTTGGGGCATTATTTCTTCGAGGGAGTTATCTTCCATGTGAGAAAACAAGTTGTCATGATGAGCAAAAACCCAAGATGTTGCATATGATTTGATTATCCATCTAAACTACTCCTCAGCTCAGAAAAACTGTGTCAGTCAAAGGCATAAGGAAAAATATTTTTAATTAATTAGCATCACAGAAAATTCAGCCAACAAAGCATTTTAGGATAGGTCTTCCTGAGGCTACATGATACTCACTGGCAATCTTAAATAATAACAGTTTAAGAAATATACCATAGTTCTTGGCCATAGGAACAAAAATCTTGAGTGTTTCTTGTATTCTCATCTTTTTCTCTTCCCAGAGGCAAGGTTAGGACTTCTAATTCTGCTATTTTAAGTGCTTCTTTTTCCCTTGCAACCACCATTCTTTTTCCTTCTTTATTTTCATATCTATTAATCTTTCAAATCACATTTCCAAATGATAGCATTCTTGAGTTTTTTGACACTCATCTCAATCTATAAGTGTAACATCTCAAATGCATAGGGCATCTTAAGTATAATGAGATTTCATGTTCATTATCTTGCTTTTGAAGAGGTAGGTTAGGTAGGGAGTATTACAAATATAAATTGGGAGACTGAGGATCAGTTCAGCTAATTATATAACTCAAGTTTATTAATAGTAAGTGAAGGAGCCAAGGTAGAATCCAGGATTCAGCTTCCTAGTCCAGTTCTTCATCTACTCTCCTATACTTTCCTTCTATTGTAACTTGATACATGGTACTTTTGCCCCATTAACTAGGAAAGAAGTGAACCATAAAAGAGAAAATTATCTTCCATTGAATGCAGACATTCAATAAATGTCTCCAAGTCAAATTGTTATTGGTGAAAGCTTAAGAAGGTACTACGGTATAGAAAAATGTCCTTTTGAAATAACCAAATTATGTTACTCTCAACAATTAGGTCATTTACCAAAACTATAATATTCAATGTCATTCATTGCAAATCTAACACAAAGCCATTTTAGAAAGCTGAATAATTGACAAACATTCCAGAGGTATCCTCTGCCTGAATTATGTGTTTACCTTAAAAAATGTTATGCAGCCAGGTACAGGATGCCATAACAACCTCTGCTTGGATCAGAAAGTTGTGGCTCCTAAATTTACAGGACATTTCACATGTATTCTTTGTTCTTCTATCTCATAAGTTATTTTTAAGGAAACTTATATTACCACAGTATGGGAAATGGTCTATGAGGTTAGCAAAGGCTGAAAATTGGTGGCAAAATTTAGTTTCTGTCTTCTGTTCTTGTATTATCTACTTAATTTCAACTCTATCTATAGCCATGAAAGTCAGCACAGCACAACTACAAATTAAGGTTAAATAAACACACTCACAGCCTTAAGAAATAAAAACAAACTTTGCAGGTGAGGGTGTGAGGAGACGAGGCTTAAAAATCATGTATACCCATATTTTTCCTTCATTTGTTTCTATTTGTTTTTCTTGGCCATCTTTGTAGGGGAGGAGTATTCTGAGTTTATAAATTAGAGCAAAAATATTAAACCTTCTCTCAAACCAAGAGGCAATTTGCTCATTCAGTTATCCATTCAATAAATAAGTATTTTGAGAGTTTATTCTGAGAAAGACACTGTGATAAATAGTGGGGATATGTTATGAACCAGATAAATATGGTATGTGCCTTCATGAAGCTCGTAGTCTCTAGAGACAAGCAAAAATTAAAATCAAATTAAACATAATGCTACAATATTGAGAATATAGGATTCTGTAAGATAATTTTGAAGAAAACATTTCTGTAGGCACACCAAGATCAAGCACAATTCACTAAATATTAGGTTTAAATCAACTTAAATTTTCTCTTGTTAGAAAGCTTTTAGGAGTAAAAATAAATAAGGGCAAAAGTATTCTAAGGATCCCTTGAGCCTGCTATAATGCAGAGAAAAATCTAGATCATTCTAAAACTTGAATCCATTAAGTTTTTGTATTATGTTAATTGCAATGTGGTATATTGCAACACTGTATTTGTGATTATTATGAACATGAGTTTAGAGTAAGATGAAAGGACCTACACTTCTATGCTAATAAAATGTTTGTAACATTGAAACTCTACCTTCCTTGGCTCATGTCTTAAATTGGATGCACCTAAGAGTGTAACTCCATGAGGAAATAAAGCTAACTTCAGTCCACTAATACGGTAAAATATCTGCATCTTATCAGATGAGGAAATATATTATTTCATAAGGTAGTCACTGTTTTAGCACAGTAATACTACAAACAGAACATTTTCAAATTGTTCACCTAAATTACTGTTAATAAACTGTGATAGTCTGATACTGATTCTAATAGTCAAAAAATAAAAGGAAATGGAGCAAATTACAAATTTACCTTCTATGTCCTGCCAAATATACAAAGTATTTCAATGAGACATAACCAATAAACTTGACAAGACTCCATATTGATTGAACAATGCCAGGGAAAGAACTTTTGGTTGTGGTAGAATCCTCAAACCTCCACTGCAAAAATCTCAACTTTGTGTTGATAATCTGAAAATAACACTCAAATTGAAGAGACAGGAACATTTATTTCTGTTTATGGATTTGTACTGATATCCACTGGTTTAGAAAAACTTTCCATAGGAACTTTATTCCAGTAATTAAGATAACCCACAACTGGGACAGATAATAATAGATATCCAAAGATTATCCAGTTGGATTTTCAAGGTCTTTCATAATTTGAAATGCCTTTTAATTCTAACAGTAAGAATCAAGTCTACTGAAGTTTAATCTTGAGTCATATGAAGAGTTTTTGCAGTATTAACAAAGGAATATCTTGTTGAAAATATTTCTTCCTTGTCTTTCTAACACAATACATGTCCTCTTACAGTAATGCAAATTTAAATACAAAGATCCATGGAACTGACATATACCAGTTTTCTGTGGAACTGACACAGCTCAGGCTCCCCCAAATCTCAGAATCTGAGAAAAAGTTTGCCAAACTGGAATTTACATCAATCCAAAAGAAATACCTTCTAATTTCTCCGTCTAGTCTTATCTACTGAAGGTTACCAACCCTGGCAAGCTGCTACACTGAACAGCCCTAGCTAAGCCCATTCTAGAGCAAACAGTGCCAAAGAAACATTTTTTTTGATGTTCACTATCCCCAAGAGAGTAGCTGTCAGCCGGCCAGGGAATGAGTGTGTGGGCCAAACCACAAAGAAATAGTCTTATCTAGTGTTTATTTATTTTACTATTTGGCATATCATAAATTTGATCCAAATTTCCCTTTCTTTATGAAATGTTAATATATGTGTTCTGATCAGAGACCGGAAATCTCTGCCATACCAGCTTTTAAAAGAATAGCAAAAAAAAAAAAGTTTTATATCCAGATATTTTGACTTAACACATCTGTAAAATCTACATTTATATAACTAACCTCAAGTAATATTTAAAATATGCATAATATTCAAAAAATCAAAGAACATTCTTATTTCTTTAGTACAACTCTAAGGAAAATATCCTAATTCTGTGAATACTTTTTACTGGGCCTATGGCATATAGCACAAGCTTAAAAAGATTGAATTTATTAAAAGAGCAAATTAGACATAAAATTATAGATCTTATCGCATTAACACATTAATTGTGATTGTCTAAACTTTTATATATCCAGTCTAATATAAAATCTTTTTTCACTAATCTACTTACTCTCTTTCAAAATAATGAAAAAAATAAATGAAAAGAATATCAGATATTTATTTTTTTAACTTCCTGCTGTCTTATGTTTTGGAAATTAGCATTTTAAAAGAGGTAACTTAGAAGATTTTCTAATTTATAACTTGAGTTTGACTATTTTTATCTTCCTTTCCTATGGCAGTTCACTTAAAATGACAGTAACAACAACAATAAAATTAAAGAATACACTCATTATGATTGAAGAAATGGAAGAAGAATGAGTAGCATACTAGAAAATTTAAGAACAACAAAAAATAGATGAGGATAATTCTTCTTCTGGCAGTGTGGCAGACTAACATAATCTGCCCTGAAAATAACAAAAATTGCTACATACAACATGCATAGCATCAGTTTAAATTTGTGAACGTGCTACAAAAAGATAAGGTTATTTGAGGGCAAAAACTAAATGACAGGAACTAAGCAATAAAATCATTTTCACCTTCAGGGTATTTATCAAACCCAGGTAACCTTGACCACCGGTCAAGGATTCACAGGTCACGAGATACATGAGATAAACCCTAGAACTAATCCAACATGGAAAGTTCTACTGATAATTTTTCTGCATACACTGAAGAGGATATGGTAAAATACTCTTGGTTAGAATACAGGTAGACTCTGTTTCCTATGATCTACTTCCCCATCCTCATCCCACCTTTACCCCTCCCACCCTGACCCACGCCTCTGCTGCTAATGATAAAAAGAATAAATTACTCATCTTGAAACAGTACTGGTAGAGGGAAAAAAATTAACTCTCCTATAAATTTGTTAATACATGTAGGTTCTTAATGAGTTTTGCAAACAGTGCTATACTACCTAGAATGTCTGAAAATGTTAAGCCATGAATTTATTTAAGTGGTCCTAGATTAGTAGTAACTCTAGGCTCTGACAGAAAAAACTTAATATCCTTGCTAGGGGACACCAATGGTAACCAAGACCTTAAGAAAATAACTAAGTTTCCAAGAAATATGAACTCATAAACAAAATTACAAAACATGTAGGAAGTCAAGCACCAGGATGGTATACCAAAAAAATTAACATAGTAGAGTCAGATTCTCAATGTGTCCAGTAACTCCTTAAAAATTAATATATTTTTTCTAACCAATATATTTATATTGGCCTGGATACACCAACATTCAAAGAAAGAACTGGATATATGAGGAAAGAGCAAAAGACTCTAAAACAACAACTCAGATTGGAAATAACCAAATTTAACTTTAGTAATAAATAAATGAATAAGTGGCTTTTACTTTTGATCAAATTAAAGTATCAGGAACCAGTTTTATTAGCCTGCTTTAAAGAAACAGAAAATTGAGAAAATACACGAAATTTTGATTTTCAGACATTATACACTAGGCAGTATAGAATTTTGATCCTACAGAAAAGGAGAAGTAAGGAGAGTTTCGATTGTCAACACAGGCAAGGGAAATCCGTGCAGAGTCCAGCGGTGTGAATAAGTCGAATACAAAGAGGCTGAAATTTGGAGAGGTTAAAAGGGATGGCTACTAAGAGGGAGCTGCATGGAAAAAAGCTCCAGGGACCAAGTATTTGTTGGAATAATGATCTGCACATATGTGAGATAAAACTATCTGAGATAGTAGAAACAAAAACCATAAAACCTTTAGGCCAGTCTCTGGAGCTCACACAAAAATGGGAATAGTGCTTTATATAGCTAGAAAAAAAATCATAATACATGGGGTGTAGAGAACAACGTTCAAAGGTTTATATATAAAGGTTTTACATATATATATATATGTAAAACATTATATAAAACCAAAAAGGTTATCTTAATTGATAATTCATCACCAATAGATGATGCAAAGTATCTGATAAATGTAATAACAATTCATGGTAAAAAAAAAAATTAAAATTAAAAAACTCTCAACCTAGAGGGAAAACTCATTGTCCTGATAAAAAGCATGTATGTCTAACCCACATGCAAAAATCAAGCAAAAAATCATACTTAATACAACCAAAATCATATTTAATAATGAAAGGCTAATACCTACCCACTATAATTGAAAAAAAGACAAAGATATTCTCTCAAATCTTATTTAATATTGTACTGCAAGCTCCAGCCAATACAATAATAAATATAGACATACATTTACATACATATGTATACACATTGAAAAGGAGAGAGTAAATCTGTCTTTATTTGCTGATCATCTGGCCATCTACATAGAAAATCCTATGGAATCTACTTCTCAACCTAAAAAAAAAAAAAAGAAAAGAAAAGAAAAAAGAACCCTACCATAACTACTAAGTCAAATAGGAAGACTACAGGACATAAGGTCAATATACAAATATCTATGGTATTTCTTTATGTGAATGTCAAACAATTCGATGTTAAACTTTTTAAAATACCATTTACAGCATGATCAATAAAAGGGGTACTTAGAAATAAATTTTTAAAATTATGTTTAAGACCTCTACATTGAAAACTACAAAATAATACATAAAAAATAAAGCACTAGGCCAGGCATGATGGCTATAATCCCAGCACTTTGGGGGACCGAGGCATGCAGATCACAAGGTCAGGAGTTTGAGACCAGCCTGACCAACGTGGTGAAACCCCTTCTCTACTAAAAATATCAAAGAAAAAAAAATTAGCCAGGTGTGGTGGCATGCACCTGTAATCCCAGCTACTCAGGAGGCTGAGGCAGAAGAATTGCTTGAACCCAGGAGTTGGAAGTTGCAGTGAGCAGAGATCGTGCCACTGCACTCCAGCCTGGGCAACAGAACAAGATTCTGCCTCAAAAAATAAAATAAAGCACTAAATACATTAAAAGATATACTACTGCATGAGTCAGAAGAGTCAGTATTGTTAAAATGTCAGTTCTGCCAGTTTCATCTTTAAATTCAACTCAACTTGAATTTTGATGGGCTTTTTAAAATAAAAATTAGTAAGTTGATTTTGAGATTTATATGCGAATGCAAGGGCAGTAATAAACCTCTGAAAATGAAGAAAAAGTTTGAATGACTTATGCTACATGATTTCTAGACTTGTTTTAATGCTACAGTAACCAAGACAACACAGTATTGGTATAAGATCAATAGAAGTGAAGAATCTAGAAACGGACCCTACACATGTGGTTAACTTTTAATATACCAAGATAACACAATACTAAATGTGAAAGATTTATACCATCTGAAGAGAAACCACAGAATCCAAGACAATGCAATAGGAAAACAGTAATATTAAATGAAAAACTTTTGAGAAATTAAATTTAGTAGAGTCTAATTGAGAAAGAAATTATTTGCATATCAGGCAGCTCTAAGAACAAGAACATGTTTAGGGAAACTGGGGCTGCTGCATGGTACTTCTGAGCAGAAAAAGCAAAGGGACATACAGAGAATGGAAGTGAGAGCCAGAAACCGCTGATTTGGTTACAACTCAGCATTTGCTTTATTCGAACACAATTTGAACAGTTGGTTGTCTGTGACTGGCTGAAGCACAGCTGATGTGGTTGACTGAGCCTCACCTATTTTTACATACATACTCCTAAGTTGGGTTTTCAGTTTATTTATGTGCTAAGTTAGGTTGCAATTCATGAAAACTGAAGTATGCAAGTAAGAAGGCTTTCTCAGGCCAAATTTTGTTTAACAGTAGTTGTATGAGTCCATTTTCATACTGTAATAAAGAACTGCCTGAGTAACTTACAAAGGGCCATTTATAAAGGAAAGAGGTTCAGCATGGCTGGGGAGACCTCAGGGAACTTACAGTCATGGTGGAAGGTGAAGGGGAAGCAAAGCATCTTCCTCACAAGGCAGCAGGAAGAAGTGCTGAGCAAAGGGGAAAGGGCCCCTTATGAAACCATTAGATCTTGAGAGAACTCACTCACTAGCACAGGAACAGCATGGAGTAAACTGCCTCCATGATTCAATTACCTCCACCTGATCTCTCCCTTGCCAGGTGGGGATTACAACAATTCAAGATGAGATTTGGGTGGGAACACAAAGCTTAACCGTTATCAGTAGTCTTTCTAAAAAAGTGTGTTGGACAATTGAAGCTATATGGGAAAAAGTCACCTTAACCATTATCCCATGTCATACACAAAATTTATTTTGAAAAAACATTATCAAAATAAAAGTTAAATATAAAACTTCTAAAGAAAATATAGGAAAAGACCTTCATAAACTGTGGGCAGGGAAAGATTACTTAGACCAGAAAAAGTAGAAAGAATAAAAGAAAAATTAATTGACAACTGAACTTTATTTATTCATCACTAGGCATTGCCAAAAAATGGAAAGTCAAGGAAGGCATAGACTTGAAAAAAGTTTGCAAAATATGTATTTAGGGCCGGCCGCAGTGGCTCACGCCTGTAATCCCAGCACTTTGGGAAGCCAAGGCAGGTGGATCACGAGGTCAAGAGATCGAAACCATCCTGGTCAACATGGTGAAACCCCGCCTCTACTAAAAATACAAAAAATTAGCTGGGCATAGTGGTGCGTGCCTGTAATCCCAGCTACTCAGGAGGCTGAGGCAGGAGAATTGCCTGAACCCAGGATGCAGAGGTTGTGGTGAGCCCAGATTGCGCCATTGCACTCCAGCCTGGGTAACAAGAGCGAAACTCCGTCTCAAAAAAAAAAAAAAAATGTATTTAGTAAAATACTTGTATGCAGAATATATACAGAATATAAAAGCAACATGATAAAAAATAAGAAACTATCTGGACCTTTTACACACACTTACACACTTACACACACACACACACACAGTGAGATACCACTATCACCCTCCAGAATGGCCAAAATTATAAAGATTGAAAAAATTAATGAGGATATGAAGCAGCTGAGACTCTCATGCATTTCTAATGGGAATGTGACATGGTACAACCACTTTGAGAAACACTCTGGCACTTTCTGATAAAGTTAAACATAAACAAATCACCCAGAAATATCACTTCTTCATATTTACCCAAGAAAAATGAAAACATACATCGCCACCAAAGATTCGTAAGCCAATGTTTAGAGAAGCTGTACTTACAGCAGCCAAAAATGGGAAACAGCCCAAATGCCCACTCATCATGAATGAATGCATAATAAATTATGTTTTATCTATATAATGGAATGCTATATAGCAACAAGATGTAATGAACTACTAACATGAACAACAATGGTTGAATCTCAAAAGCATTATAAGTGAAAGAAGCAGGCATAGAAGGCTACATACTTCATGGTACCATTTACATAAATTTTTAGAAAAGATAAAAGTGTAGTGACAGAGGAAGATCAGTGTTTTGCCAGGGGCTGGATTGGAGAAAGGGTTGATGATAAAGCAGCATGAGAGAATGGAATTGCTGGAGATGGAAATTATCTGTATCTTGATGTGGTGGTGATTATATGACTATACACGTTTTCAAACTCATCCATTTATGCTTTTAACATTGATGACAGTACTCCATGCAATTATACTTCAACAAAACCAGTACTTTTAAACCAGTGTCAAAAAATATCAGGTGAAAGCAAGTCAACCCCTTAATGTAATTCAATTTAGAACCAATTAAAATGGAAAAAAAAATGAAGAAATAATTGAATACCAAACAGTGGAGCATATGTGGCTAAATGCAATCTTTTATGCATTACTAGTGGAAGTATCTTCTGGTTGCAAAACACTATAACACATTTTTGTATTAACTTTTGAAATCAGATAACCATATACTCCATAGCCAACAATTTTACCATATGAGCATATTCAAGTTAACTCTTACATATATGAATCATGAAACATGTTTAACAATATTCATTTTTGCACTCTTTATAATATAAAATGATGAAATTATTAAATGTACATCACCAGGATGACAAATTATGGTATATTCACAATAGAGTGAATTATACTACAGTAAAAATCAGTTAATGAAAGCCACATGCGCCAACACTGAATGAATGTTAGGATCATAATAAGAAAAATAGTCTCAAATGATTACACACTGTGTGATACCCTATTTATAAAACTCAAAAACAAAACTATACTAGTTTTCTAACCCTTGGTTATTATTGTGGGAGTTCATTATATTAATAATATCAATATATTAATATATGGATCAATGATGGCAATGTCATAAACCAGAATTATAATTAATTGTGTTCCTAGAAGTTATTTTAAAATAAACATATATTCAACTAGAAAGCAAAATGAATAAAGAGATGAAAAAAAACAATATAGCAAAAATTCATCTTTTATCTCCCAATGGGAAATAGAAATGTAAATAGGAAATAGAAACTGGAACTGTTTCAGAAAAAATGAAAAAAATTACAGAAAAACAATGAACTAAAAAAATGAAGCACTGAGTTATTGCTGAACTGAAGGAAGGAAAATCCTTTTGAGACTGTTCTAAATTTTTTTTGCTTACAAGTACCACAGAGGTTATGACAGTTGACCCTTTCAAAATTAAATGAGAGAATATATTTCCAGCATAATTTTTGGTTTTGTATTATTATTCATAATACTTTTAAAAATTTTTTAAGATTATACATCGAATAATCTAGGAGACAAAATTTTAAGCATTATTTCCTTAAGATTCTAGCAGCGAATATAAGTCTTATCAATTTTGAAAATGCAAAAGTAAGGGTACAAATAAACAAAGTTAGGGGATGGAGGAAAGAGGGAGAGAAGAAGTTACTAGCATGAATATTCTCATTTTTTTTAATCTTTGGGAATTCCAAAAACTGGTATTTGATGCAATTAGAAAGAATTGTCTAAGTTTTGACTCAATAAAACCAATAAAATAAATAGTAATATAATTGCTGAAATTTAAAAACAGTAGCAGAGACAAAATGTCCATGGTACTGTGGATAAACTATACTACCATTTGTCAGATTGAAAAATCCATAGTTAATATTTTGTAAAATCAAAATATTGTTACAATGATATTATTAGGAGTTATATTTTAAAAGAAAACCAAGTAGCAAACAAAAATTTAAAATTCCAAGTGGCTGCCTTTTTGGAATAGAACTGTGGGTGGAAAGATGTGTGGGTCAGAGAACTATTGTGTTTTATTATCAGCCCTCCTCTGCTAGGTAATCTTTCTCCTATTTGAATGAACCGCTTTCATCTAAATAAATGAGTAAATAATGAGTGAGTGATATATAACACAACACCAAAATGAAATGACTTGTGCAGAACTTTTATCATTGAACTACTGTAACTAGTGGATGACACAGCCTTATCTTACATCCTCCATGCGAGACTATTTTTACTCCTGTGTCAAGATGTACTAGCCCGTATCATGATACCTATCTTCCTTTGCATGAAGATAATCTAAATAAATCCTAGAGATGAATTGCAGGAAGTTTTCTCAATAGCTTGTAAAATATTTTATAATCATCCTGATAAGTGAGCTGAGTTGTCAGTGTCAGTCATGGTGGAGAAAGAGAAAGATGCAACCAAAGAGTCCCTGAAATATTTCAAGGTAACCTATAACCAGAGCACAACAGGAATTGAGAGATCCCACAGGGCTGCACAGATGGTCACTCAGCCCTCTGAACAGCACTGCCATTTAATCCAAACATACCTAAATAGATGCAACGATGCTCTAGGTCAGAGAATCACTCAGCTAACGCTGCAGGGACATAGAGTCAGCCAGCAGATATGTGACTCCTCTGATGAGTCAGTCCTATTCTGTCTCTAGTTACCCCTGTACAAACTGTACTTGGTTTGCCTTTTTTTTCAAGCTTTAAAACTGAAGAAAATATTGAAGACAAAATATTACCTTTTTGCTGTCTTCACATAGCAGCAGGAATTACAACTTGCAAATTTGTCCCCTAGTGAGGTAGGTGGGTGATGCTCACCTAGTTCATTGGGTGGTTTGCTGTTTGCTATCGATGCTATCAACACAGCTCTCTACATGCTGTCAAAGAGAATGCCGAATCTCATCAAGGGGTCAAAACATATTTTCTCCCTCTTGCAATTAAAAGAGAAAAGAAGGAGCGTTCCAATCTTTGTCTTCTTATTGCTAGTTTTAATTCATACTTTCCTCTTTCTTTTCAAGAGATTACTCCCCAGCACAGGGCAACCCAGGAACATGGAAATCCCAAATTGCGTCTTCCTAGAATTAACCCATGTTGGTGGACAAGTGTTCAGTGTGGTGTAGAACTGCATGAAAGGTATAATTAATATCCCACTTTTGATTTTCCTGTAACTTGTATGCTGACTCACCATGTATTCCTATGGCCTATCCTATTTATTCTCTGCAGTTTACTTCATCAGAATTGAACGAATCTTGTGTTTGTATCATTTGCAAAGCTATGCAGAGAGATGAGGAAATAATTTCTCAGGCTAGGCTTCCCAAAAAGAAAGGATTAGTAAGGAATCACTGCCAATCTTACAATAAAAATCTGTTTGTAAGTTTGGAGTGCTTAATATACTGTTAAACATTAGCACCATATAATCACTGTAATGATCAAATAACTACAAACACGCCAGTATATTTAACCTGACAGTTGCTGACTTAGGGTGGTGAATTGAGAAGCATCTTTCAGCTCATTGGGTTTGCTGAACTTTCCGTTCTCATGCAAAGAGCAGATTTTCAAAAGTTTAGGTAACTCTAAATTGTGAATAGTATACCTTCACATTCAGTGACAAAATTGTGTTATTGAAGACGTATTTGCTCTAAATCTCTCTGGCATTTTGAAGCATCAACATATAGGAAGGGGAGCGCTGTGTCTGCACATGTGTGCACGTGATGTGTATTTATGCTGGCCAGCATTGTACATATGGTGTGCTGTTCCTCCAACACACCACACGTCCCTTGGGCTCAGGCCTCTTTTGTTTACCTTTTCTCTGTCTGCAGTGCTCTCCTGAAGGTGGCAATGTGGTTTGCTCCTTTCACAAGTTTATGCATTGCTCAAATGTCACCTTCTTAGTGAGGTGTCACTGGACCACCAAATTTTAAATTGTAACCCCACCCTCCCAGCACTCCATACCCTTCTCTGTTTCATTTTTCTCCATAGCACTAATGGCTTCTCCTGTATACCTTATTTTTATTTCATATATTTATATTTAAATATCACTTTTTTTCTGTTCTCTAACACCAATACACCTGGCACATCTAGATTCGTTGCAAAACATTTTTTGAATGAATGAATTTTAAAAGGCAAATGTGTCAGCTCTCTAGATATGGCTATTAATGTGTGTCATCTTTCCACTATAAACATGCATTTTCTTTTACATTTTGTGTTTTTCCTAATACCCAAATGCTGTGGTTTTCCTAATTGCTAACTAGTTCATCATTTCACTGGCTATCTAGTTCATCTTCAACCAGTGTTTGGTATTTCCTAGTTCACTGAGAACTACCTCAACAAAGAGGAATTTTCTAAGACAAAAAAAAAAAAAAAAAAAAAACCCATATAGAAAAAAGAATTGGCCCCACTACAAGGTTGAAGACAATTTGCTGCAAGAGTCCACATAAGTAAATTGAAAGATACCAGAGATACAGGCTATGTCCACTCAGAAGGAGAAAGAAACTGCACTGCCCACAGGATCCCCTGGTCCCCTCCTCAAATGAGATGTCTTTGACAGAGGTTCCATCTACTCCCATTCAAAGGCAATAGTTAACCAGTGGAGCCATTTGGACACATGGCTACTTTCCAATTACTTGAGAAGTTCTCCAGCAAATGCGTCCCATGAAGATGTCTACAGTGTAGGTATGATTTCAGAAGATGGATCTGCCTGAATGATTTCTTGTCTGGACTTGGCCAGGCCTCTTTTCCATCTAGTCTAATTTATTTCAGTCTAGATTTTTACGAGTATCAAATAATAAGAGCATTTTAGATGTCTCTAGTAGCTGAGATCGAGTCTTAGACAAAAGACCTCTAAGACTGAAATATAAATAGAGAAGAGTTCAGGATGACATCATGCTGTATGCACACCAGAAGTGACCACAAATAACCTACAATAACCTTTAAAATTAGTTTTTTCCTGACTTCATAAAACAATATTTTATTTGGCAGGCATCTATTGGCAAGCTTTTTCAAAAGCTCTATTTGTTTTCTGTATCCAGGAAGACACAACCACTGTTTTCACATAGGTTTCCTTCTACGCTGTGGTTTTGCCATTTTCTGCTTCTTTATGAGTGCCTGCTGCAGAATATTTTTCTTTGGGACTTTTTTAAGAGCAACAAGGATATGAATGAAAACCATCCTTTTAACAATACAGGGTGGGTTTCTCCTTCTATATGTAATGCTGACCAAATCTAAAGGCAGAAGTGAAATATAACAACAGTGATATTATTTCTTTATTCTAAAGCAATTTATAATACTATGTAGCTGGATAAAAATATTCTACAGTACATTAAAAGAAATCAATCCATGTGCCCTTTGATGCATTAATTAAATCCAAGGTTAGAAAGATAATGTAACATCATAATATATCTTTAGAAAAAGATATAAAATCATGCAAGCCAAAGTGAAATGTAATAGCAGGAAAACATAGCTTAAGAGTTCTCTCATAGGTTAGCCAATTGTTCTAGTTTTTAAAACATGTTTGCATTACAAAATAAAAGTGTTATTTTTTTCTAAATATGTTAACGTGTTCTAAGATTTTTTTTAATATAAGTTCACATCAAAATCTTCCACTATTTCCTAGAAGACAAAGTTGAGTATGTGTAAAATCTTTGAAAGTATAATAAAAACAAATACTTCCCAAATAAACAGCACTTCTAGAATAAGTCACTATATTACATTTTCTTCTTTTATTTCCTATTAATATTGTACTCTCACAGAGGCAAAAAGAGGAAGGTTCCAATAATTAACCTTGTGCTGTTGACCTAGCCAAAATTAACTGGCTATGCAACAATTTAGTTGTCCATATAAAAACAGGAAGAGAGATTTCCCCAAGTAACCCTTATTCACCATGAGAAAAACAGCTGGTGCTCTCTCCTTCCATGTAAGCCTGTGGGGCACGGATGAAAGGATGTATATTTCTGATATCCTCTCTTGTAAATGGGTGGTTTTTTCAGTGGAAGTGTGCCAACACTCAGTTCCTGAGAGGCAGGGGCCCAAGAAAATCTGGTCAAAATATTTAGAATTATATCTGTACAAGATGAAGTTTGTGAAAATGAACGCTTTCCTTACCACTGTTACATAATCACTGCAAAATAATAATGGAAACCTATACCTTTTCCACTTAAGAAAGGAGGGGAAAATAAGAAACACTGCCCTTCCAACAACAAAAATCAAAGTTTTAGTGCCAGACTTTTTGTGTCCCTGTTTTCTAGTAGTTCTGCTACACTTCCCACAGTACACTGCTGGGATTTTTTATTTTTTATTTTCGCTACGCATGCTCACACATCTGTTGCACATGTGTGATCAACCGACTAGATTTTCAAGTTAAATGGACAGAGTGGGCAGAGTATTCCTTTGAGAGTTAGGCTCTGCCTCTGGTGGATTGCCGCCAAATGCAATGGTGTAATAAAGAAAAGAAATCTGCTCATTTGAATTGCATTGAAATGAACTGTGTCGTCTCCTAAAATACCATATGGTAATGATCCCTGGAGGTATGGCGCATAACACCTAGGTCTGGCAGACACCATTGGAAGGCTGTAAACGTCCCTGTGTAGTCAGACTGTGAAAAGCAAGATAGTTGACAAGAAGCATGCAGGGTGAAACAAGAATCCTATCTGATGTCCCTCAATCAACTTGAAATGAAAGAAAATAGACTGAACAAAGGAATCCTAGCAAGTCCTCTTGGAGAAATCCTTCTTCTCCCATTAAAAAGGAGTTCTTGGATCTCACCTCCAGTAAAGTGAAACCTTATGGAAAGAAAGCTGTTTCACCTGAGCAGTAGCCAGAGTTTCTTTGCAGCAAATTATCTCAGTAAGACTCAAGTGTACGTCTGCAAGGCAAAATGTAGTCTTCATAATCAAACCTCCACCCTAGAGCTGAGCACAGATGGACTAAGTAACCGGAGACGCTAAGAGTCATGCCTCTGCTTTGGCTAGCACTCTCGGTGAACCTGATCCTACCGCAGGTAGTAGTAGTTAGTGACCTGCACGTCATTCTGTGAAGTCTCTTAAGGGAGACACACCACATATCCATACACTATACCCGCCCCACCACACACACGTCTTTTTAGTGAGGAGAAATTCAGGTGACATTGGAGAATTGGCAGCAAGATATCTGAAATGTCTGTATGCCAAACAAGAGAAAAGGATAAGTACAGCTGTAGAAATTTACAGCATGGGCTTGACAACAAAACCCTAATAACCATTAGTAGTTACAAAATTTTCATTTATATCAATAATACAATTCTGATCTCTCATCTTCCTTGAAAAAGAATAAATTTCCCACTAAGTCTAAAATAAGGTACGTTGTATAGAAATAACATGGAAAATTACCTCAAGACAGGAGGTTATCCTTGCTTGTATTTTTCTTTTCTAACAGTTTGATCATAATGGTGTATGTTAATGAGGTGCAAGAATTGCTAAAACTTCAGCTTCTTCTCAACCTTCACTCTTCTTTCTCTAGAAGTATAGACAACTAAATAAAATTCTATCCATATACCTACATATCAGTTTTAAATTTATATCATTGTGGTCCTTAACTTCCCTGAAAATTAGTTTCATTTTTTTATGTCAAATGTGACTCTGGGTTTTGATTTCTACAATTCCTTTGTGACAATTTGGAGTAAACTTATTTATTGTTACATATAAAAACAAAGATACTGTGTAATAAAGTAGCAGTTAGTATACCTTGGTAGTTTCATCTTTTATCAATTAACAGTAATTCATTTAATCTTAACCATAACGAAAAAATATAGGTATCATTATTATACTGATATTTTACAGATGAGGAAACAGCTTTATCAGGATACTGTAATTTATCCAAGGTAAAAATAAGCGATATACTGGAGATGAAACCCCACCTTGTTCTTCCAGAGCCAGCATTCTGAAATGTCTATTATACCAACATTGTATCGTAAATGTCTATTATACCATCATAACTGTCATTTTAAACATGTCTTCTTTATATTCTAAGACCATCAAAGGGGAAAATTCTATTTACCTCAACAATTTCACAGCACTTTTAAAAACCATTATGTAACTATATTCCCTTTCTTCAGATCTGAAGATTTCCCGTGACTAAAGCATTAATCCATTGTCTCTAACTTCTGCCACTAACAATATTATCTAAAAAGCTTAACTTTTTCTTCAAACCTTTTTCCCTCCCACAGGAAGAAAAGTTTTAAAATCTTACCACACAAGTCATTTTTTCCCACATTCTAAAATATGAATTTTGCCAAAAGTAGAGATCTATGAGTAAACAATATGAAGTAAATAAATAGACAAAAAATATATTTTGAATGAAGTAAATGTTTTCAATCTGAGTCTTCATATCTGTAAGGTCTCTTTCTTTTTATGAGTCATTTTTACTTGAGGGCTTCTATGAATATTAGGATCACAAAAATGACTCTTGGAAATGATGTAGCAGGCAGCTGACATTTTCATGGATTTCTATATTTCAGAATAATTCTTGTAAAATCAACACAGATGTTTCTTTTTTTCCATTAACTATAGTATCTTCAAATTTGGTGATACTGAAACACCAAATAAATCTCAGCCACTCTGAGCTGGCAAAGAGAACATTGGATTCTGAAGCCATACTCAAATTCCTGTATGGCAACCCTCCTTATTGTTTCAACAGAGGAGCTCTGAGTGCAAAATATGTGAGAAGAACGTTTATCATCTTCTTAGATCAGAAAGCTGATGCATAAGGATTAAACTGTATTTACGAGGTCAACAAAACATTAACAGAACTGTGATGAGCCAAATCTGCATTCCATAAAAGGTCTAAAATTAAACTGAGTTTCCAAATGATATGTAACTAGTATTCGAAAACATCTTATAAAATTAATGTATTCCTGTATCTATGCTTTTCACTTCAGCTCTAATTTGAACTGTCAACATTTTATTATATTCACAGGAAATTCCTGGTGGAGTTTGTCAATTGATTTCAGAGCATAAAGTTCGGAGTTTGTCAATTGATTTCAGAGCATAAAGTTCTAAGAAGTCACATACATATACATATGCATTTTTTTAATTTAAATAATGTGCATCTCTAAAATGCACCATATCATCTGTGCTAAGTAAACCTAACCTAGGTCTGGCAGAAACCATTGGAAGGCTATAAACATCCCTGTGTAGTCAAGTTTTGCTTTTAGATGACGAAAAGAACTGCAGAAATGTAAATTCTCACTCTTCTTAGCTTGGCTCTAACAGCTATTTTCTGGCCAGTCTGAGGATGCTACTAATTGACCTGATGGAAAAATATGAGTGTAGCTGTCTTTTGTTCTAATTATTCAGAATCTTAATGATTGCAATTCAGAATCTTAATGATTGCAAATCTTAACTGATTTGTTCTTTTAGGCACCCATATGAACAATTTCTATATTGTGCTGAATTTTAGTAAAAATTGGTAGATGCGTTTTAGTGAAAGTCAGTAGCCATCTCTGTCTATTCACATCTCCAACATATTAAGAAATATGCTTCTCCTCAAAGATGGTCTGATAATATTCTTACAAATTCTTTTCAGATTTGAATTACAGCTAAGATATTAACATATGTAGCATCTCTCTCTCTATGTGTGTGGGTGAGAGAGAGTGAGCAAATAAGCCAAAAATAAGGATTTTGCAGACAAGCCTCAGATGAATGCCTCAGAGACTTTTTAGTCCAACTGCATTTTCTCTAGTTAGCATACAATCTCCCCTGTGTGAAAACACTCACAAATAAACAGGAATCTGAGCTCAGCAACACTCCTGCTAACTTTCTCTTCCTCTCTCCACCCCTCCACAAGTCTTTTTATTTCCTAATCTGCCAAATCAAATGCTAAATCAGGAGCAATAGCCTACAATTAGCTTTTTCAATTAAAATGTAGAGTTCAAAGTTGACTCCAGAGTGAGTAATTGCTTTTGAAAACCACAACCAGCAGGCAGCTGCCAGATTATTACAACAGTTTATTTAACCTCAAAACATCTGATCAATTTTATTATCTGGGCAGAAGGCAGATATCCTGGAGAGGAGGATTTTAAATATACTATATATCCTAGTTGTCTGAGAGAAAATTAAAATTCTTCAACACCATAAATATCCTTTTGCCATCACCTTGCTGAGAAAACAAACTCAAACCACACTTTCTTCATTCGAAAGTCAACAGAAAGGAAGAACACTGTGACATTCAGCTGGGGTCGGAGTGTGGGGAAGGGGCCAGGAACAGACAATTTACAAAATTACAAGGTTTGAAAACATTCAAACATCCGGCTCATGATGTTTGGGGTTTTTATTCATCCAGAAAGGAAAAGTAGAGAGGGCTGCCAACCTCACCAAAACAAAGAGTATCACGTTTCGAGAATCCTGATTTGGCTGCCTTCACACTGGCGACCTTATTATTTGGAAATCCACTCTATGGCTCCAGTAACGCCGTGGATTGAAACCATGGTAATACTAGACGGCTCTCAGAACTCTTGCCTCCACAGAGGGGTACCTCGAGGAATTTCTCCCAACTCCTACCACCCAAAGCCTACCAGCCTTTCCTGCACATCCTTGGTTTTAATTCCACAATGTCTCTGCAAGCCCATTAGAACCTAAGACATTAAGCAGGTTGTATTATTTGAGCCCCTCTCCAATCTTCTTCAGAGGCGATATTGGGTAAGAACACAGACACTAGCAGTCTCTCTGAATTACGATCCCAGTTCAACCATTTACTATTAAATAATAGGATGAACTCCAGAAAATAACTTTTCTGTTGCTCATTTTCCTCATTCATAACACCATACCTGTGTTGTGAAGACTGAACAATTATCATGTGTAAAGTGTTTACACTTGTGCCTGATACATAATAAGTGCTATGCAAGTTTTAGCTGTTGGTTTTAATCACTCACTCAGGATACAGGCTTTAGTTTCCCCTGGCTCTCAGCCTTGCCTGTTAGACAGTTTTACCCAGTCTCAGGCCCAGCTCCCAGCTCTTGGAACATGTCTTCAGATAGTCTGGCTGAGGGTTCACATAGCTAGATACCTGGGCTGTCCTTGTGCCCTTACTCTGAGGTCACTTTGTAAGAAAGTTGTAATACAATCATGTACCTCTGATATTTCCAGAAGTTTAACCACCTTGAACAATGTCCCAGATAGATGCACAACACAAGTAACTCTCAACTGTAGTTGTCTCCAAAATACATCATCCTTCGCTGCCACAAGAGTGTTGCTGGATACTACTTCCCATCTCTGCATTTGAGGAATATTTCCATTGAATCTTTTCTGCCCTAGTCCAACAAATGTCAATTTGACAGAAAAAAAAAAATACTCTTATCACAGGACAATTTAGAAAGTGTTCATTGCAAATAAACCATTTATTTCTAGAAAACGACACTTCAGTGTCCCCAAAAATACAAGAACACCATCTTATTTTTTTCTTTGTGTTTCATTTTTTGTTAAAGATCTTTTATGCCAGGGTGGTGCGAGGCGGCTCCCGCCTATAATCCCAGCACTTTGAGAGGCTGAGGTGGGTGGATCACAAGGTCAGGAGTTCAGGATCAGCCCGGTCATCATAGGGAAACCCCGTCTCTAATAAAAATACAAAAATTAGCCAGGTATGGTGGCATGCACCTGTAATCCCAACTACTCAGGAGGCTGTGGCAAGAGGCTCACTTGAACCCGGGAGGCAGAGGAGACTGCCATTGCACTCTAGCCTGTGTGACAAAGTGACACTCTGTCTCAAAAAAAAAAAGATCTTGTATGCCTATTCCCCAATCCCCATTTGCTTTCCCCTCTAGAACCATGCTAACATATTTCATATCCTTGAATTTCTATGAATTCTTTTAGAATATGAAACATTTTGTGTGTATTTTAAAGTGCATTGATTTATAACTGAATAATCAGTGAAGGTTATTGATTCATACAGATTTTTATTCATTGCTTGTTATTTTTAAGCACTCAACAGTGTTCTTATAATATATGCATGATATTTTGTCTACATGTCATTTGTTGCTTTTAAGTACTCCAGAATACTCCAGAGTATCTGCCTACTGCATTTTTACCTAACCACTCAATGCTTGCCGTATACAAAAACATTAACATCCAATAGTTAACCTCATATTCCATCAACCTGATCTAAAGTCAGTGATTCTGGTTAATTCAGCAAGGGAATTTTTTTCTCCAATCTTTCATTTAAGAGTTTTCCACCTGATTTATCAAGACAAATAAATATTTTACTTTCTAGTAAAGATGCACTTGGACAAATTAGCATTTTTTGGTTTGAAATCTGATTGTTGGCAACCAACATGTTTTGATAAAAGTAAGTATCTTTCAGAGACACTAAACAACATAAAACACAGACGTCTTAAAAGCTTTGTGGAGGTAGTTAGGCCATAAATGAAATCTAAATAATAACAAGCCAGCTGTGTTTTCAATATCTGTCGGATTATATTTATAAAAACGTAGAAAATGCACAAGATCCCAAAGGTGTTTATTTAAGTTTCTACGCTGCAGCATTATTTAATATAATGAAATACAGGAAACAATTTAAATATGTATTAACAGAAGTCTGTTGTCTAACCAAAATATAGGATTTTATGCAACCAAAAAAATGAAGTACTTCTGTAAGTACTGACACATAAACATCTT
>NW_016107360.1:206368-217326 GCF_001604975.1 Cebus imitator
AAAAAAAAAAAAAAAAAGTAACTGAAGAATATTTTTTATATGAACCAGTTTTTGTAAAAAAAACATAAGGAAATATGCATGTATAGTAACTTGTCTATATACAGGATTGCATGTGCTATAAAATATCGTAAGAGATTCAGACTGCACAGACGGATGGCAAGATCTAAAGGAAGGAGAAAAATATTTGTTTACCTTTTAATCTTTGTCCTTAAGTACAATTTACGTATTTTTTATTTATTTACAACCAATATGTGCTAATTTTATACTGAACTTTTCTAAACATAAAGAAAATAAAATGTGACGGGCAAGCCTGGCTTTTGATTTAGGTTGGAGGTATGGTTTTACTTACAAATGGGAGTAATGAAGGAGACGGCCTTGTCCTAGAATCATTCAGGAAAGGAGAGGCAGATGTAAAAAAAGGATATGAAGAGCAGGTCATGGAACCAGCCCCATCCCAAGTCACTTATTAAACGGCAATGTATAATCAAAATAACTTAGTCGTTTCCCTGTTGACACATCACTTGCAAACTTGTGTGTGTGTGTGTGTGTGTGTGTGTGTGTGTGTGTTTTACTGCAAAGAAAAAGAGAACAAAAAAACAAAAATGTTTTAATTTAAACAGAAGAAGCAATATTCAGTGAACTGGAGGAGTTAGTGAAAAACTCTTGTGACCACTGATGTTAACAGTAGGTAACTAAAAAAAGAAATCAGAAATAGTTTTCAAATAGCTAATAAGAAACTATGTTTTTTTCATTAAAAATAAATTTGAAATAACCAAACATGTTTTTTTCTTGCTGAAAATTTTGTAAATTCAAATTTAAAATGTATTTTACTATATAAGAAGCTAATAGCATCTCGATTTTTCACGAAGATTTTTCTTTTGAACTTTTAAAATGCTGTTTGATTGCTTAATGTTTCAACATGAGTTACAGAAATCATTTTTAGTCTATCTCCAAATGATCAAACATAAAAAGTTCAATCCACAATTCAACTTGGAGTCTTATGTTAGAATGTGACCTTATTTGAATTTACAGAAACCAGGAAAAACATATATACAACTTTTAATGAGAATATTTAAAAAGTTAAAATACAGACCATTCATTCTGCAGTAGGAAGTGCTTTTACTCTTGAGAAATACTAATTGTTATTCTTCCTGAGGCAGGCAGCAGATTGTTGCTTTAAACTTGAGATTTAAACATTTGATTTTGCTACTATATAACCAAAACAGCTGCCCAGTAAAAACGTTTATCTGAAATATCTGGGCACACTGTAACAGAAAATGACGGACTAACGGATAAATATATTAATTATATCCACAGCAAATAAAACAATAACAACAAACCCCCCAAAATTTGGTGAAGTGTTCACCCATTCCAAGATGCTTTACATTGTTAGATGCAAATAATCTACATTTCAATTTGAGACAATGATTTTAAATTCTGAACTTTTCACATATAAAAATACAGTTACATATTATCTACTAGTTTTTCCTGTCACAAATTTTTTTGCTCATCAGACTATTTAATAAAATGTGAATGAGAAAAAAATAGAATATAAAAGACATTCTAGATATTTGCACTCGAATCTTGCTTTCCTGCTGGCTTACCAGAAACAAGGCATCAAATGAAAGGAAATATTTATGATGTTATACTCCCTCTAGTGGGCACTTTTAAAATGGAAAGTTCAACAACCTCCCGGCAGGCACCGGTGCATTTGAATTTCAGGATTCTCACCATCCTGAATGGGAAGGGTCTTTACAGGTTGTCCTGTGATGGAGAAATTCTACAATAAGTAGTTTATGATTTACCTAAGTGTCACTCCCTCAGGAAAGCTACTGTTTCTTAATTTAACTACTGTTAGGAAATTACCTTTATAACAAAGCCAAATTCCACTCTTTCTACCATGTACTTCTGGGGCCTCAGGAAGAACCTGGGAATTGTATACTCTCTTTCCCATTATGCCAATAATTATGGGATGTTTTAAAAATATCTCAAAATGAGAACAGCTGCCAAATATGTGAAAATCAGTAACATTAAGAAGCCATTTTAAAATAGATTGTTTCAGGCAGAGGTAACAAAATAAGAAGGTATTATTAACAATCCATGAAATTAGAAACATCAAATGGTTATATTCTTTGCCATTATACATACCATTTCCCATCACAACCAAAACTGAGTGTTGAATTCAACAATAGTTTATGTGTAGTTTGAGCATAGAAAATATGCCCCAACAATGTTTAATTCAGATTTTAAAATGTTTCTCTCTGTTTGTATGTAACTATATAATTTCTATTTCATGGAAGATCTAGAGTAACTTATTATTTTTGCTAGCACACAGCAGCAGAGGAGCCCTGTGTGAAGCCTATAAGGCCTCAGAGGACTCAGCCCAAAGGATGAAGCAAAACTATATGTAAAAAAACAGCAGGATTTAGTCACAGTAGAGATTCAAAATATGCCTATCTTACCAGATGGCTGAATTTATCTTCCCAATTTAAAAGGGTTCATACTACCAGGCATAGTGGCTCACACTTATAATATTAGCATTTTGGGAGGCCCAGGCAGGCGGATCATTTTGAGGCCAAAAGTTCGAGACCAGCCTGGCCAACAAAGAGAAACTCCATCTCTACTAAAAATACAAAAATTAAGTGGGTGTAGTGGTATGCACCTGTAGTCCCAGCTACTCAGGTGGGTGGGGTGGGGTCGGGGGTAGGCTAAGGCATGAGAATCACTTGAACCCAGGAGGCCAATGCTGCAGTGAGCCAAGATTGTGTCACTACACTCCAGCCTTTAAAACAGATCAAGACTGTCTCAAAAAAATAAAAATAAAAAAATAAAATAAAAAGGGTCATGCATGAGCTTCCACAAAGAATTAAAAATGGTACTATCATACAATCTAGCACCCCACTTCTGGGTATATATCCAAAGGCAATAAAAACTCTATCTTGAATTATCATCTGTACATCCACGTTCATTACATGTTACTCACAATAGCCAAGATACATAAATAACCTGTGTCCACAAATGAATGGAAGAAAAAAATATTGTATGTGTATACAATGGAATATTATTCACCCTTCAAAAAGAAAGAAATCCTGCCATTTGTGACACTGCAGATGGACCTGGAAGACATTATACTAAGTGAAAGAAGTCGGAAATGGAAGAAAAATACTGCATGATCTTACTTATATATGGAATTCAAAAAAAAGTTTAACTCATAGAAACAGAGTAGATGAGTGGTAACAAGTGGTTGGGGAGGCATGGGGGACAAGAATAAATTAGTCAAAAGTCACAATCTTGCAGTTGAGAGTACTTCTGGAGGCCTAATGTACACTGTGCTGACTACAGTTACTAATAATATTGTTACTAATATTACTTTGGCACCAACATAAAATACACTTAATATTTGCTAAGTGAGTAGATCTTAAGTATTCTTACCATACACACAAAAGCATATTTATGAGGTGATAAAGATGTTAATTACCTTGTTTGCTGTAATCATTTCACAGTGTATCTCAAAATATCACATTGTACAGCTTCAACATATACAACTTTTGTCATTTATACCTCAAAGAAGCTGAAAAATAGGATAAAAAGGCTATTTTCTCAAATTCTCACCATTATATAGCCTTTGAACAGAAAAATTTTCTGTCCCTTTGAGTTGACACAGAACCTACAACTAAGTTGACACTTAAGCCATGCTTACTGTTGATGAAGATGAAGCCTCAGATTGAATGCTTGGGCTTGCCAACATTTACTAATTCCCATTTGTGCCATATGACAATTATTGCCTTTTGGATTAACTGCTGCTGAAAAGAGTGTTTTTGTGGGAAGAGAGAGTCAGGAAAGGTATGGAGATCCATGTGATCCAGGACAAGTGTTGTGGTGTATGACGGTGGGGAAATCTTGGCAAGCAGAAGACTATTAACATCGGATGGAAGAGACAGTATTTTAGACACAGTGGTAGAGACAGCAAAGATACAAACCTGTCAGGGGCCAGCTCAGATCTGCTACGCCACAGAAAAAGAAAGCTTAGCCTGTTTTGAAAGCAAAGTGCTACCTATGCCAGAGAATTATAGGACTTTTCTGCAGCAAATCTATCTGCCCTGGGTCTCCTCAAAAGCATGACTTTGTAAAATCGTTGCACAGCTGCTGGGGGAGTGGGAGTCATGAGGCAGAGGAGAGGTATCAGGACGGGGACAACAACATGGCAGCAGATTTACTTGTAGCGAGATCGCTTAGGCGCCTGCTGACGATTGTACAACTAAACAACAATGTAGGTGCACCAAGCAATCAAGGCAACACTTCTCACAGCATGGCCTTGGATCAAAACTTTGACATTCATCTGCCATTTTTATAAACACTTGCAACCCAAAGGCTACTCAATCTATACTCTTAAGGGGTGCTACCTGATAAGCAACATATTTAACAAACTCACCAGCTGATTTTTCTATATAGAAAAGCAAGTATTAATATATGAGTTACAGCACCAAGGACTTAACCATTTTCCACACGGTGGGAAGGAACAGTGGTACAGGAAAGTTAGGCTTTAAAATGGCAGCCATCATGAGGGCTGATATTTTAAATCTTTACAAATCTCTTAAAAATTGACATCTGAAGACTAATATACCATTCCTCAATTTCATTTTCCTTCTGTGTGGAAAAATAATTTTACTTCTTTAAATGAGCAGATTACATAAGTCAGCTAACATTTAGAGGCCATATAGAAAAATATTTATCTTTAAATTCTAGAACCATCTTAAGCTTAGGGAAAATTACGCTCTGAAAAACCCAGAGTAAAACAGATCAGCTAAAGCAGCAGCAGCTTTAGATCCTTTAGGTTAAGTGAGAAAATGTGCCAGTAAATGGAAAAAATGGATGCATCCATTTATTACTTCATTCACCCATACACTGAGCAACTACTATGTTTAATACTACTATGTCAATTAACTACTACAGGAATACCAAGATAAAGAGTAACATTAGCATTTGTTGTGCTTCCAAAAAAATAACATGGTGAAAAATTTAAAATGTAAGGTTAGAACATTTCAATCCTAGCCTTTATTGTCAGGTTGATACTTTAAAACATATTAAGGGTTCTAGGTAAGTGGGAAAAAAAAATCCGTAAAGGACAACCAGGTAGAGGTTTAGAGACAGGTTTCAATTATTCATGGGTTGATAACAAAAAGAAAACAGCCAAGAGGCAGTGGCCCACACCTTTAATTCCAGCTCTTTGGGAGGCCAAGGCAAGAGGGTCGCTTGATGCCAGGATTTAGAGGCCAGCCTGGGGAACACTGCATGACCCAGCCTCTACAAAAATTTTAAAAATTATTCAAGCATGATGGCATGAGCCTGTAGTCCTAGCTGCTCAGGAGGCTGAGGTGGCAGGATCAGTTGTGCCCAGGAGTTTCACAGTTACAGTGAGCTATGATGGCGCCACTGCACTCCAGCCTAGGAGACAGAGTAAAACCCTGCCTCTATTCAAAAATAAACTTTGTTTTTTCTAGAAGAAAGATTTATTTTCATTTTCATTTTAGAGTATCAGTTTATTGTCCTATTTAGCTGATGGTTTTTAAATGTAATCATAGTCAGTATCCCTGGATTTCTCTGTGCAAATTTGGCATATTCTTAGGAGTAGCCAACTGTGAGATCTATTTCAGTGAATTTCTGCATCTGGGGGCTTGACTGTGAATATATTTAACCGCATCATTCCCCACTAGACCACGACATACCTGCTACTCAATGTGCTTATCAGTGATACTATACAGACTGCAAAAGGGTCTTACAGTGCCATCATCTCATGGATACATTTTAAAGTATCATTCTCTTAGCAGGTTGCAAGGTGGTTGAGTATTCCATCATTCAAAAGCAACAGAAAGTTCTTCCTAACAAATATCATGCATCTCAGAGAAGAAACAGCCATAATGTGAACAAAGTGATCATAATTAAAATGCACTCTCTATTCTTAAGGTGGTCATATGCAGGGGCCTGGAAATGCTATAAGAAGAGCATTTCCAAACTGAAGAGAACATTCTGCAATGTATTTACATATACATATTTGACATACATTTAAATCCAACTCTATTTATAAATCCTCAGTATCTTGATATATAAACTCTCTCAATTAACTCCTACTTACTTCCCCACTACAGATCAATTAACTATGCCTCCTCCTCAATCCCTTCAACCTACTTTATTCTCAAAAATCTATATACTGTCAGTTGGAACCAGGACTTCTTTAAGTCTATAACACCAGTGGCTATGGCCTTTCTATCACACTAGAAATGCTATGAGCAAAATCACCTCTACTACTTTGATAACATATCCATATGTCATTTTAAACATCTACATAATCTATCCAGAGATGATAGCAATCTTCAGGAAAAAGAAAGCTTATCTTTTGAAACCTCCTCCCTATTAATATTCTGACCACAGGTCTCCTATTGGCCATGGCCTGCCTTCTTGCCATGCTGCAGAAGTACAGTTCTTTAACCACGACATTCTCTCTCTGCTGTACAGGGGTAGGGAGGGATTAGAAAAGTATTTCTCAAGGGAATGGGGGGCACAAGGAAGAGACTGGTAGGAAGTTTGCATGCTTAGTACTGTGATTTTGTATCTTGGAAAAAATACTCTCATAAAAACTTCAGAAAGCAAACTTCAAAACTTCTTTGCTGGTGTATTAGTTTTTTACTACTGCTATAACAGATTACCACAGATCTGGTGGCTTAAAACAACATAAATTCAATTGAATATCTATCATGCTATTTAAAGTATATACCTACTGCACCACTGGGCCATTGTGGAACCAGAGAAAACAACTGAATACCCTTTGGGTGCTTGTCTTCCGTATTTTTGATGGTTAATAACTCATTTCTCTTCATTTTCTCCTTCTGCTCAACTAAAAATTTCTCAGAGAGGCATTACAAATAATATACGGTGGTCACAAATGTGAAAGGCCACTGCCTGATTTCTGAATCAGGCAGTAACAAACGAAAACGCACAGTGAACTACTTGCAAGGGGTAGAGGGGCCTGCGAAAAATAAGCGGGCCTGTATTAGTCCATTCTCACACTGCTGCAAGAACTACCTGAGACTGAGTAATTTGTAAAGGAAAGAGGCTTAATTCACTTACAGTTCAGCAAGGCTAGGGAGGCCTCAGGAACCTAACAGCCACGGCTGAAGGCGAAGCAGGATACCTTCTCCACAGGGCGGCAAGAAGGAGGAGTGCTGAGAGAAGGGGGAAGGACCCGGCGTAAAAAAACATCAATCTCGCGAGAACTTGTGAGAACAGCCTCAGGGAAACCACCCCTGTGATTCAATTGCCTCCGCTTGGTCTGTGATTCAATTACTTCCACCTGTTCTCTCCCTTGACACGTGGGGATTACAGGGGTTACAATTCAAGATGAGATGTGGGTGGGACAAAAAGCCTGACCCTATCAGTGCCCCTTCTTAAAAGGCTGCTCTTGAGGCTGAGGCGCAGTGGTTCATGCCTATAATCCCAGCACTTTGAGAGGCAAAGGTAGGAGGATCGCTTGAACCCAGGAGTTTGAGACAAGCTTGATGATATGGCAAAATCTTGTCTTTATGAAAAATACCAAAATTAGCCAGGTGTAATGACAGGGCTCCAGTAGTCCCAGAAAACTTGGGAGCCTGAGGTGGGAGGATCATTTGAGCTCCAGGAGATTGAGGCGTCAGAGAGCTGAGAACACACCATTGCACTCCAGCCAGGGTGAAAGAGCAGACCCTGTCTCAAAAAAAGAAAAAGGCCCCTCATTGCTAGCTAGCTGCATTTTTATAATGATATGCCCCAATCTGCAAATGTAGGTACCTATTTTGTATTTTTAATACAGATATGACAAACACATCTATGGGCTAAATCCAGCTGGAGGCCTTCTAGTTCTTAAAAAGCTAAATGTCAGAAACTTCTGTCACTCAACATAATAATTCTCTTATATGAGACAGAGAAAGGACATAGTCATGAATTAAGAGTTGGACTAACCAGAACTATTGCTTAATTTTTCAAGCATTTCTCCATTTTATTTTTGTAATTTTATATTAGTCATAAACTACTATTACTATCAAAATATAAGTGAAATCCTTTCAAAAACAATCTTGATATGAAACATAGTCAAGATTTTGTGATTATCACAAAATAAGATCATTCTGGTCATTGCTGAGAGCCTGAACCTCATGAGACATTGATAATAAGCAAATGCTGAGTGCCTCGCTTTAAATGCTAATAAAGCACAAGAGTAAGTATATTTCACAACTTTTGTGAAAGAATATCTGAAAACACACATATATATAAAGCATATGTTTAAATGTATACAGATTTTATTTCTCTGCTGAATGCATCTCAATGCACAGGCTGAAGTCCAAACGCAAAAACCCATCCTACCACCAGGGGGAGCTTAGTTTCCATTAAAGCAGCAGATCTATAAAGAGGATTTCAAGAGCTTGTTTGAATTCTTTGTGTACCTCAGGAAAGAATTGAAGAAAAAAGGTAAACTTCAAGGACAGTGTGTGTTTTAAAAGCCTGTTACAAATGCCAGTTACCACAGGCCTTTAACTAATTTTCATGAGTACTCATTTGATCAGGTGCTAAGTGGCCACTCATGAATGACTTGGCAACTGACTTCCTTTCTGTTCTTTTCCCTTTCTTTGTATAATGTTGAATTCCTACACATTTAAGTACCTGACTTTAAATAAAAATCACAGATCATCAGTATAACAGAGCCTAAGAAGTAAAAGTACCAAAACAAATTGCCTATGTTATGTAAACATTGAGTCTAAACATGCATTTGCCATTAGATGAAATGAAATACAGTACAGAAAGCATCTAGCGCAGTGCCTGAAATAAGAGTCAGCTGGTAGTGAAAGTGTCTTCTACCATATTCTCAAAGAAGATAACCATTTAACAATTCTCCTACCAAATCAATGTTCTGGCACATATATGAATCCTCACTGTGTGTTCAAACATGGCAGAGCCTTGCAGAAGCACGTGTTGTAAACCAAAACATATTGTTTGTTCTTGAGAAAATATGCTACATTTAATTAGTATATCCCAAGTCAGCATTTTACAGTGTGGATTTGTGAGTTTACAGCCTTTAAATATCAAAATCATGGAAAGGTCTGAGAATGTATGCAAGTTGAGCAGGAACAGGAATAAATACTGTAGGAAGCATGGGAATTGAATCAACAGAGGGCAGGGGTGATGTGTTTGCAGTAAAAGCAAGGCCATCAGTCAAAGTGCAACAGCAAGAAGGGGATACGTGGGTGTGTGGTCAGGAAGGCAACATGTCTGATCCCGCTGAAGGTGCAAGACTAATAATGTTGGTCTAAAAGGTAAGACTAGACAGCAAATAAAGAGGTGTAATACATTCATGAAATATACAGTAAAGGAAAAATGATGGATTTACTTACTGGAGCAAAAGGTAGAGAGTTATTGAAGATTGTGGAACTGGAATATAAAGTGACGAGAGCATTATCTGTGGAGTTATGAAGGGAAAAAAAAATTGGGGAAGCTCATTTAGTATTGATCCTGCCTTTCTAACTTCTGTTATACCTGTCACTGGCATTCTTCTAAATTCAAAGAAAATAAAGAACATCTTTATGCCATCGATATGCCGTCTTATCTAGTGTTAAAATACTATAAATTCTGTAATAAAATATGACATAAATAAAACGTGTGTAAAAAGATAACAACAGGCCATATCAGACAGCAACAGCACATTCAAGGGCACAAGGCAAAAAAGACAGTGTTGATCAGGAAATGGTGACTGGTTTGCTGGAATGTGAAGCATGCAGGGTGTGAGTGGCTTGCGATGAGTGTGTAGATGGAAGTGATGGAAGCAGAAGAAGCCAGCCTAGATTTGAGGGGTAGCTCAAAGAAAACTAGGTGATTGCACAGTGAAGAAGGAAAATAGAAAAGGGTCCAAAACTCCAAAAGCAGGAGTATATCCTAACAGTGATCACCAGTAACATCAACAAAGACAAGAATTTGGGGAACAAGTCAAGCTTGGGGGAGAAAACATAGTCTGTTTCTAAATGAAAAGATACTCAAATGTAAACATGTTTTTCAGGTGACAAAGACACAGATTTGGAGGTCATGCAATAGTAACTGGGAGGCAGCATGGTTTTGGGAGGGAAGAGAAAACTGCACTGAAAAGAGAGGCTTTCATTATCTGCATATCTTATTTAATACTCAATATTCAGAAGGCAGGACTACTTTTGACTATTCACTTATTTTGCCGTTCTTTTTCCTCCGCCTTCTACTGAAACCTGTTAGCCTGGTTTTACAGTTCCTTGACTCAGAGATTTCAGAAATGTGATATGGTTTGGCTATCTTCCCACCCAAATCGCATCTTGATTTTTAGCTCCCAGAATTCCCATGTCACGGGAGGGACCTTGTGAGAGGTAATTGAATCATAGTGGTTGGTTTTTCTCCTGCTGTTCTGGAGATTGTGAATAAGTCTCACAAGATCTGATGGTTTCATAAAGGGGAGTTCCCAACAAGCTCTCTTGCCTACCACGATGCTCCTCCTTTGCCTTCTGCCATGATTGTGAGACCTCCCTAGCCGTGTGGAACTGAATCCATTAAACCTCTTTTTCTTTATATATTACCCAGTCTTGGGGAAGTCTTTCAGAATCCTAAGAACTCACTAACACAGAGGTAAAACAGGAAGAGCCTAAAGTTACAGGTGCTGATGATTCTGGCGTAAAAGACAAAATGCATTAGATTATACAAATTATCCTGGGCTAAGAGAAAAGAGGCAAGAGGAGGGGAGGGTGTGAAGAGAGAGAGAATACCAGTGAGAGACAAATGAACACCTGGAGGTCAAGAAGAGGACAGTGGGGCCAGGTGCAGTAGTTCATGCCTGTAATCCCAGCACTTTGGAAGATCATTTGAGGTCAGGAGTTTGAGACCGGACTGACCAACACGGCAAAACCCTGTCTCTACTAAAA
>NW_016107360.1:217541-259380 GCF_001604975.1 Cebus imitator
AAAAAAAAAAAAAAAAAAATGGGACAGTGGGACCCAGAAGCCAGAAGTCCAGGGACCTGGGTTGTCTTGATTCCCTGATCTCTGGACCTACAGGAACAGTGGGCGCTTGGGGTTCAACAGTGGAGACTGATGGCTGAGGACTAAAGGGACACTTCTGATGCTTTAAAGCTTCTTAGGACGGAGGGTCTTTGTATATCCCTCATGGGCTTTTCTTCTAACCCCACAAGATTGGGGCACATTACTTTGTATCTCTTCGAGCACAGATTTTAGTTCATAGTCTAATGTTGACAGTTTCAAGAAGAGAGTGCATCACAAAAGCTCTTGGAGGAAAATCTCCCAAACAACACATTAGTGTATTTGCTGATTTATGTAAATATATAAAGAGATTAATAATGATAAAGATAAGTAATTTGCATATTTTAAATATGTAATAGGGTTTGAGAATATAAAACAATGGCTTCTAAGGTGAGTAGTTGTTTGATATTAAGCAACAGTTAAAAGTTAGTAAAATGAAAATTCTCTTTAGGCAACATATATAAGCTTGGAAAGCAGGGACATCAATCATTGGCTAATGATTAACCCAAATCTTTTAATATTCATTAAGATTCCCAAACCAGAGCCAAGAATAGTTGGTCTATAGTTGCTTCTCCTGGCTATCTTATTATAACATACTGTATTTATCTTTATTTATCTTAAATTCCTGATTTATAGCAGAACTTATAGATATTCCCACTGGGATCCTCAAACTCTTAATTTGTTTACATATTTTGGATTCTTTCCAGATTTATGTGAATAGTAGCTGATCCAAGAAACAAACAAGCGGAAATGTCTTTGAATAACATTCTTTTACCATAGGGTCACACATACCTCCATTCAGTAAAACAGGCAACTGAATTCCTGAACTGGGCAGTTCAATAATACATTTTTGAAACTCAGGTGGGATTAAAGAGAATATTCCATTTAAGCAAGAAAAGAAAAAAGAACTATGAACTTAACAAGGTCTTAAAAACACACACAGGATGGGGAAAAAAATCCTCCAAACTATTGAAGAAAATTAGTAACACAGCTTTTATCGTCTATTTCCTCCTTCTCAAAGGGATGTTTTGTTATCCACCTAGACTGAAGAGCTTGCTTTCAACCAAATTAAGAGCTCAGATGTTAAGAATAGAAAAGGAAAAAAATAGAAATAAAAACATGACATACCAATAAACCAACCAATTTCAATTTCAATAGCCTATTTTATAATGAGGTAGAACAAAGAACATAATGGATAGCTCCCAATGGCAAAGCTCCAGAAAACTCATTCAGTTAATCCTACTAGATGCTTTGCCGAACCTTATCCAAGTAACACAATTATTACAGTCTGCAGACTGGTGGAAATTCTTACAAAATTGGCCACTATCTAGAATCTCAAATCATGTCTTCAACTTGAGTCAAAATCATCTCTAAGACTGTCTTGTTGAAGCTTTTGCCTCAAGGCTTAACTGCAATTTTGCAAAATGGAAAATAAGTGAATGCATTGAGATAAAATTCTGGATGTACATTTAATCAGAGTTTTGAATCCTTACGAACAGTCCTTCCTACTTCTGATCCATTTCCCTAAAAAACTGTCCAAAGTAAATGGACTATTATTGGTCCAAAATTATCTTACGTTAGAAATGCTGGAATTCCAGTTTGGCTTCTAGTGTGTCCAGTGATCATGAATTCTCAATCTCTGCATCTGCCTTTTTACAACTGTCATGTCAAAAGGTTGATACAGACCTACCTTGTAGAGATGCTGGAAGGATTAATTAAGGTTAAATTAAAACAAAAAAATGCATTTAACAAGCCAGGCTTCATTAATTCTGCTAAACAGATCCACAGGTTTTAACAACTGTTCAGATTATTTGGTAGCATACTAAGTAGAAAATTCATTTGCAGAATGCATCTCAGCTGTGAAGTCATTGTTAAAAGATTCCAATGTTTCAGATAAGAGAAAAACGACCTGGCTCCACTCTGGCCTCTCATCAAACCAGGCACCATTCACCCCCATATTTTCCTGCTGACCAAACACTGGTGAACATGTGTGATTAAGAGAATCCCAAGACAAGGAAAGACTTCATACTTTCTTATTCCTAGGCACTTTTCTGAACCTTCCTTTCTCTTGTAAAGTTGAATAGATTTCAACTCTCTTTTCATGTCTTGCTGTGTTGCTAAGGCACAAATGGCTACATGCATCTCATGCTCATCAAGAAAGTGCTTGCTTCCATGATTTCTTCTTCTACTTTCATTCAAGTGTATCTGATCATTCATTGCCTGAGGAAATCCCAACAACTTTAGAGCTCACGGAGATAGCACTGACAGTAATTTTACGTACATTATCAGTCTTCCTTGTTTCACCAGCACCTACAGATCCAAGGATGCTCTGAAATATGTCTTTTGGGGATGGAGATGGGGAAAGGAAGAGTACTGAAACACCGAAAACTAATGTGCATTACCCTTTTTATTTCTCTTGTTATTAAAGGAAAAAAGGTCTCATCTTTGAGAGTCATTCTTTTAGGGGATCTTAAAATCGTATGTTTTTAAATATTGCACAGCATAGTGCTCACAAATATACGCCCTGGGGCTAAATAGCCAAATCTGAATCTCATTCCTTTCACTTGCTGCTTGGTTGACTCTGAATATGTTACTCAAAAAGTATGTGCCTTGGTTTTCACATCTTTTAAATGGTTATAAGTGTACTACCTAAGCACATAAAGTCATTATGAAGAATACCGAAGTTATGTGCAAGTAAAATACTAAGAACACTTTTGGGAACATAGTGATCATTCAGTAAGTTAGCTATTTTTATTATTTTAAATGCCCATATCTTTAACTCAATATAATTTCATATCCAAGAATGTCTGACCTCTTCTGAAAACTTTTCGCAAACATTCAGGTCTTTCTTTTTTAAAAACTATTGAGTAGGAAATAAGTGATCCTCAGAATCTTCTAGTACTTTGGTATCATCACTCTAACAATTCTTCTATAAGCATTCTGCTTTAGCAAAATGTGTGTCTCTAGATATGTCCTAGATTTGTGAGGACAAATATAACTCACATTGCCACAGATTTTCTTTTGTTATCAATTGGTATGCAATACAATGACTGAAAATTCAGTATTGGCAAAAAACTATGAGCATTTATTTGGCTCAATTATCTGCTGGAGGTCAACCTAACTGGGCTAGGTGGCTCTGCCGATCTCAGCTGGGTCTTTCATCCATTTGTGGGTTAGCTGGAGTCCAGCTGATCTGGGCTCTCAGCTTCCTTCTGGAGGCAGCAGGCTAGGCTAGGCTTGTTCTTCTCATGGTTGGGGTGGAAGCTGGAGAAAGTAGAAACACGGAAGGTCTCTGTAGGCCTAGTCTCAGTGGCAGACTGCCATTTCTGACCCCCTGTAATGGCCAAAGCAGCTCACATGATGAATATCAAAGTCCTGAACAAGAATTTCTCCAGTAGAAGGCAATCGGAAGAAAATATTATTTCTGAGCAATAAATTTGACTCATTACAGACATTAGGTCATCATAATACTTTTCTCTGCTGTGCTCAAGTATAGGTTTTATATCCTTAGCAGCCACTGTAATTGCTAAAAAACTTGCTAAAAATTAGGAGAGGAGGAGGAAACCTAATTAAGACTTCTGGTTTTATAATCACATATATGTGTGTGTGTGTGTGTATACACATATAATCTTATATATATGAGTACTATAAAAATATATGTATTTGCATACATATATTTAAATATATATTTACAGAATATAGATCTGGACTTCAAATTCTGTCTTTCTATAATATAAAGCATCACAATGTTATATTTTGAGAATGTTA
Organism: Cebus imitator; assembly: GCF_001604975.1. Lineage (NCBI taxonomy): Eukaryota > Metazoa > Chordata > Mammalia > Primates > Cebidae > Cebus > Cebus imitator. Next base: position 221,385 of record NW_016107360.1, read on the forward strand.
CATTTAGTTATTCAATTGTGACTGAGTTTGAAAAAACATGTACATATAAAGAAATGAAAATGACATTAGATTTTAAATCAATATTTTATTTACTTATATTTTGTTTTATAAAAACAAAATATTTAGAATCTTTATACTTTTTCAATGTCACCTTAAAAATATGCATATGCTGTTTACAATTTTGAAACTGAGCTTAATAAGAACACATATAAATGCAACTACAATTCCAACCACGACCTACACAGCCCTTTAGTCCACTGATGTTTAAGCCATATTAACAAATCCTGTATAAATTAAAATGCTTCATTATTCTATTTTCAAATTAAACTTTCTAAATAACTACCATTTTTCTTCTTGTATATAGTTGACATTTTAATTAAGATGTTATGATTTATGCCTCTGTGAATTTGTAGTTTCAACATTAAAACAAAGTGAAATTTACAGATTTTAAGAAAACATTTGGCAATTTAATTTTTATAAGATGACCACTCTATTTACATGACGTTGATAGTTATAGTAAGTTAATAAATAAAAATATTTGTTAAATCACTGCAAAATGCTTAAAATAACCATAACGACGACTCTGAGAGAATACAGGGAACTGACTCTTACCTGTAAATGAGTGTACTTGTAACATGTCATCTCAAGTTGAGCACTTTTATGAAACAAACAAAAAAAAATCTTTCACCAAAATGTCATTAATCAAACCACTGCTCACACTGCAATGACTTCCTAAGATGACTAACTTTAATTTGCATTTAACTAGCATTAATTTAGAAAGAAAACCATTTTTCCACAGAATTTCCTGCAAGTAGAAGCACTTTCAGAAACTTTGATGTATAATCACTATTACTATTTAAGAGATTTTGGAAAATAAAGTGAGAATGGATGGCTTTTACTGAAATAAATTTACAGATGCAGTGATAGAAGTGTAATTGTAAAGTTGCCTCCGGATCTCTTAAACAACAAAATAATTTATCTTTTGGCCAATACCTCTCTTTTTCCCTTAACTTTAGCTACAATTTCTTTGTGTTGGGAAGTTGGCTGGAAAGCCAAAAGCTCCAGGACTTTCATCTAGTCCTTGGACATATTTGTCCCACCCTTCTTGTCCATTTCACCAATGCTCACTCAGCGCCTCTGGCTTGTATCTCACAACCTCTTTCAGATGTCTTTGCCAAGGGTCATTGTTAGTCAGAAATATGAGCTTAACACTTACCATCAGCTTCCTGAGTTTAAGCCCAGCCTTCTGTTACTATTCAGTCACATGATTTTGGCAAGGTAACTAAGATCCCTGAGCTTCAATTTCCTCATCAAAATAGTGAAGGATGTGGAGAGAGAGATACATACATACATATATACATAAATATATATACACACACACACACATACACACACACACACACACATATATATTTTAACACTATGAATTGCTCTGTCAATTACAAAGGACCAAACGCTATTTTCTCAGGCACCATTTAATATTTTATTAACTAAATTATACTAAATGTTATCAATTGACTAGGGTAATGTCATAGTAAGTATTCTGGGATAAATCTTTGTCTGCTAGAAGATTCCTTAAGCTGAAGTCTATGTTAGCCAGCACTCCTAAGATGAGGGTGATTTTGCTGTGCCACAGAATGCCCAGTTTCCTGTATTCTTCTTAAAGGCATATACCCTCTCTTTAAAGCCTTGAAAACATTTCCCCTTCTTCCTTTATAAGCATTTTCAACGTCTTAAACATTTTAATCTGATGACGTCAACAGATGCATGTTGTGGACTCAGCAGCTGTGGCTTTCACCACACAGCCAACACCTGAACAAGGACACAGATATTCTAACCACTATCCACACATTGCTTACATATTTCCATGCTCAGAAACTTAAATTAATGGATTTTAAATTTCTTAACCTTCTTAGAGAAAAAGGTGGCAGGCCCAGGAATTTAGGTCCAAGCCTACATTCAAATAATACATTTCATTTAGATGAATATAAAACATAAACTCTCCTACTATAAACTTGAAAACTAGAGGGAAACCACCAAACATGTTAAGTAAAAATTCCACAAGGTAGATATTGTATAGTGTGCCTTTAACTGAAAATATTTCACTCAATATGGTTTCCACATGCAGCCTAAGCCCTAATTGGTTTTTAAAAAAAATGAATGTATGTTGGCTGGGTATGATGGCTCACACCTGTAATCCCAGCATTTTGGGAGGCCGAGGCAGGAAGACCACTTGAGGTTAGGGGTTCGAGACCAGCCCAGCCAATGTGGTGAAAACCTGTCTCTACTAAAAATACAACAAAAAAAAAAATCCGCCGGGTGTGTTGGCAGATGCCTGTAATCCCTGCTACTCAGCAGGCTGAGGAAGGAGAATCGCTTAAACCCCAGAAGCAGAGGTTGTAGTTGAGATGGTGCCATTGCACTCCAGACTAGTTGACAGAAGGAGACTCTATCTCAAAAAATTAAAAATAAATGTGTGTATAGAAAAAAATGCACCTCTAATGAATTAAAGGATACTCATGAAATATAAGAGAAAATGCTAATATTTAAGATGCATATATCAATGGAAACTGGAAATAAGAACTTGATTTTAAAAGGTATGTGAATCAAAATAATAGCTAATTTAACTCTATGATGTACAACAGAGTCCCTGTCTTATAGAAGATAACTAACCAGGAATTGACCAAAATAAGTTGTGAAACTTTCTAGACACTTTTAAGCCCATTCAAAAAAAAACCAGAGACCCATTAAAATAATGTAAGTCATAATTATAGTTCATAAACCAAGAATAACATACAATTTAAAAACAGAAAAGCAAGAGGAGATGATATCTCCTTTATGGATCTTGAGTAATATGTGGCAAATGTGGAAAATAGCAGAAACAAACAGTTCAATTCCCTGGTATCCCCCTAACCCCTTTTTACTAAGGTGTAGAAATTTTTAACACAAGACAAAAAGACAAAATATCACATGGTGATAGAAAAATTATAGAAGTGAGAATAATTCTGAAGTTTATCCATTAGCTTCATTATAGTGTGATTAATTAACAGTAAGGATAATAGCTGAAGTTTTCTAAATTCACATTCCTTGAAAGAATAGCTCACCCAGCATTATTTCTATTTGCCCTTTCATGTCTTTGTGAAAAGATTCATTTGAAGGCTATTATTTTCCACTTATTTACATTTTTTCTGGTTCAGGCAATTAATATTTGTCATACACAAAAGGATTCTTTATTTCATAGATATAAACATTACCATGCTTTTATAATCTAAGCATCACATCCTACAAATTATAGAGAAGATATAAAAGACAAATGAAACATTCTACCACACACAGTGGGGGTGGGGGTGGGGATAAAGCACAATAAAGATACTCAGGTAGATGTTTTAGAAAGTAGGTAATTTTCTGTGGTCTTCATGCTATCAGTAGCTGACCAATGAGACCAGAATTTCTTTCCTTGATTAATGAAGCAATAATGATAGCACCTTGCCTTAAACTCTCCTGTAGCTTCTGCTCATCCTAAAAGAAAGAATAAAACAATAATATTTTAGGGAAAAAATACACCATGCATTAAATTTGATAAAAAGCCACTTTTCAAGATCTGCTGCTGTCTAGATTTGGCATTTTAGAAACTCAGACCGTAGCCATTGTCATGGACATGGTTCCTCAAATAAAGAGGAAATACTTTCAAAAACACTTTTCATTATGGACTAAAAAATATCTGCTTAAGATACAAGGAAAAACACTGACACAATTTCAAATGCTAACAGAAAGAAAAGATTATTTTCCCTTAATCCAATTTCTGACAAACTTTGGCTCTTCACTGAAGTGTATTTCATCAATGATGCAATTCTTTTCTTCATCTTGTTTCTGAGTGTTCTCCAACTTTGTTATGAACTGTTTGTGAGTACTGGTATGGGCTAAAAAACCCCACCTGCTGTTTGTGAAGTAAGAACCAGGAAAATTCAAGAAATGAATTATTCCACACGTTGGTAAAAAGTGGTTTTGCCTTTGAAATCATATTGTCTATAAGAATCCATTTATTCTAATTATTTATAATGAGGAGGTGATAATATGAAAGGAATATAGAAACAGAGCTAGTATCTTTCAGGTCTCCGTGTTGTGAATTGTGCTGTATTTTAAAAGCAGGATGTGGTAACCAACATCCAAACTCCAGAATGATCCTTAATGCCTTAACCCAATATCTGATATATTACTAGGACCTGTTGTATCTCTTTCCTTCTGTTTCTTCCATCCATATGCATTGGGATAAGGCATTAAGGATAATGCCACTCAAACTGCCACTGCCAGAATAGCACCTTCTGCCCCGTATTACTGAAATATTCTCACAAACAGTCCCTCTAAAGTCTTGCCCTGTTATACTCCATTTTTCACAAAGAAGTCAAAATACTCATTTTAAAATTAGATTCAATCACATCAGTATCCTGCCTAAAATCCTTTGAAGACTATATTTAAATGTCAGGATAAAGTCTGATCCCTTTGCCTGGTAATAAAATGTCTCGTCTTCCCAGCCTCTTCTTGATATTCCCCTAAAATTACTCACTTCTTCAAGCCACACAAAACTGCTTAAGATTGTTCAAACAAGCTATTTTTCTGTGCTTGAATCTCTTTGAACCCCCTAATTCCTTTGCCAGAAAAGCTTTCACACACCCTTTCTAGCTTAGCTGACCCTAATTACTCTTCCTGGTTCAACCTAGGTATTAGTGATTCTTGAAATTTACCCTGACTCCTATCCTCCAGCCCAGTTTGGGTGAAGTGACTATAGGTTTCCACAGCTGTGAGTTCCTCTAGCATTTTGAATTTTAATAGTCTTTTTTAGTTGACTGTCTATTTTACCAGATGACACATTTTTATGTAAAGAATTTTTCATTTTATCTTTGAATATGGAACACTTTGCTCAATGCCTAACACACGGTAGCACTCCACAAATTGTAACAAATTCAAAGCCAAAGAGGTTCTGACTACAATAGGGATATTAACCTTTCAGTTAAACTCAATTGTTGACACTGACTGCAATTGCTTTCTTTGTTTACTCCTAATTGCATATTTAGCCTAAAGCCTGGCAATAGTACAAAAAAATACATTACTGAAGCCTCATCACAACCACTACTTGTTCCCACCACCCCGTGTCTGGGTTCTTCAGCTATGGGAATGATGGTGAGAGGCCATCTCTGCTTAAAGTGCTCTTTTCCATCAGTGTCCCTTATTGTGTGCTAAGGGGTGGGGCTGGAGAAGATCTGCAAGATGCTAAATGTCAGCTACTTTGATTCTTGCAAGTGGGTTTTATACGACATTTTAAAATTGGATTCAAGTGCTGTTATAGTTTCCAGAATATCAAATACCTAAACCACATCTAAACAAATCATAAAACCATTTATGTTTGGGCTTAAAATATGATTCCTTTATATGAGAATAGATTTCATCTGTGTCATCACTCATAAACATATAAATATTCTAAAATTGCAAATACAAACCAACTATTGATATGCATTTGTCATGTTTAATGATCAGTTAATTACAGTGCTGCAGGGTGTATAATGTGCATCTATTCCTAAGTCTCATTTATTAAACTGAGACATAACACAATTGATAATTAAGGTTCCTCTTTCAAAAATAAACAGAACAAGTCTGTCTCTATCACCCTGCTGAAACCAGTTTATACTTGTTTTAATGAAGGCAGCGCAATAACAAATGAAGACATTAAGGAAAAATTGTTCAAGATCCCAGGGCTAGAAAAATCACATTTCTATATCTTATAATAAATCATCTATGTTCATTTTGATAGCTTCATAATGTATATATTTTTAGTTAAGAATTTAAGATGTTCTTTTAAAGATTGATTTACTTCTTCAGTTTTTACAGGCTTCATTTTGAAAGATTAGAATTGAAGGACAAGAAACTATGTCATTCTACTGAACATTTGTTTTCCCTCTCTGCCTGAACTCATTTGGTCATTCTACCCTTAAGAAACATGGAAATTTAAAAACTGATTAAATAAGATTGTTAGACACACATATGTTCAGGAAACTATAGTAAGTGATAAGATTAGATATTCACACAATTCATGGATTTCAAACTCGTTTCAAAATTCCGTATCTCTAGAACTGTATTGGTAATGCAGGGAAAAAAAAAGCAAACCCAATATATATTATAAAAGCACTTCTTGCCTCCAGAAAACATGCAAAAAAAAAAATGGTTTTAAGCCTTGAGGAGAGTGGGGGTAAGAGACACAATACAGGAGATCATTTTATTATTCACATTCATAAACGTGTAAGTATGTTTATGTATATATACAGATATGCACACACACATACATATACATTCATGAGTTCCAAATATTATAAACATTTAAAATGTTTACTAAACTCAGGTAAGCAGTCAATATAAAAAGTAAAAAATCATGTTGATAGTACACACTCTTGAAATTATATGAAAATAGCATTTACGTCCGTGGGCTTCCTCCCAAAAACCTGTACCTCCAAGCTACTTATGAGAAAGACACAGAAAGCTTCCTGTTGGAGGACATTCTACAACAAACCTGACAAGTGCTCCTCAAAACCGTACAGGTCATCAAAAAACAAGAAAAGTGTGAGAAACTGTCATAGCCAAGAGGTGCCTGAAGAGAACTAAAAGGGACAACTAAAAGTCACGTGGGGTACTGGAACAGAAACACACATTAGGTAGAACTATGGAAATATGACTAAACTATGGACTTCGTTAATGATACATCCATGTTGGTACATAAACTGTAACAAAAGTACCATACTAATAATGGGAGAAACTGGGTGCAAGTATATGGAAACTCTCGGCAGCATCCTCTCAATTTTTCTATCCATAAACTGAAGCATACCCCTTTTAAAAAGTTATCTTTAATTGATGACCATTTACAAATGTTATGTGTCAGATTACAGAACTTGAGTTACAAAGGTAATTTATTTTTGCACATTGGTCCATTTATATATTTTTTGAAGAACATACTTCTTTAATAAAGTATACAGTTGAGAAGTCAGAATGCTGGTATTTACATACAGGTTTGACAGCTTAAGTGATCTTTGCACAAACTACTGAAGTTGTATGGCTCTCCATTTTTTCATCTAAAAATGGGATAACATTTTTGGTGGGAACTTAGATAAGATATGTAAAGCACTGATATCTAGTAAACATTCAATAATAATAGCAATCAGAATTATTACTTTTAAGAAGTAAACTAATTACAGCTATGACAGAGTAGTGTATAACAACCTCTCACCATATATAACCATGACGTCTGGAAAACTTAAGTGAGAATATTTTTTGCAAGTCTTGGACAGTAACATATGCACGCTTATAATCCTTAAAAGAAGAGCCTCCTAACGTTCTCCCCAGCTGTTATGCTGAGAGCATATTTCCAATCTACAAAGAAGAGAAACAGAACCCAAGAAGACCATAGCAATCTCTGGGTAGAAAAGACACAGATAACAATTTATAGCTGTCAAAGTGGCTTGTGTTTCTGTAGGCAGTGTCCCTGACAGGAAGGAATTGCCGAGAAGTCCTAAAAATTTGCTAAAAATTCCTTCAGTCCTTCGCCAGTTCCTAACTGTGCATGTCTAGGGAGAAACTCAATGAGGCCCAGCAGAGAATAACTGCTGGGAACTTGGAGAGCTGAGGAGAGATTTTTGAGGTCCCACAGTGCCAAGGAGCAGGAGGTTGCATTTGAGTTCAGCTAGAATGAAGAGGCCTTGGTGAACACTCATGGCTTTTAGCTGGGATATCTGAAAAGCCATGACTACAGCCTGAGGATAAGGCAAAACTGAACCAGACCTGCCCTAAGAAAGCTTAAACAACGTCCACAGGATCAAATTAATTCAGCAACACAACTGCTTGCTAGAACAAATTTTATATTCCTTAGAGGATATTAAAATAATCTAGAGCTTTTATGTTTTGTACCCAAAGTGTGGCATCAAATATCACTAGATAAGCAAAGAAGCAGAAAGCAAAGATATAGGGGAGAAAAACACCCAGAATTAAGAGAAAAAATAATTTAAGCAGACCCAGAAATGAGACCTACATTGGAATCAGCATGCAAGGATTTCAAAATAACTATGCATAACATATTAAAAAATAGACCTAGAGATAAAAATATTGACGAAAAATGGAAATTTTCAACATAGAATCTGTAAGAAAGAATTTTACAATTGTAAAATACTTGAAATTAAGAATTGGATTGGTTTTATATTGAACGGGCAAAGCAGAACACAGTATAAGTGATGCAGAAGACAGTAAAAAAAAAAATTTGACCTGTAACACAGACAGAAAAAAATGACAAATTAGTATTATAATCATTTTAATACTTTATGATCATATTACAATTCCATTTTCCTATTTCTACCTTATCTATTGGCAACCCCCTTACCACTAGGAAATCTGTTTGGAACATTTAAAAAACCACATATGGGCTATCTAGCAGCCAAGTCATGTGGGAATATTTGCTTTCATGAAACAAGAAGAAGGAAGCATCAACCCCATTCCCAGAAAAGCAATGTGATGTAATAAGCATAAATAAGTGTCAGGTGAGAAGGTAGATAATATCATTCTTGCTGGACATAAAAAGATGAGGTAATTCAAAGCATGATAGCATTAAATAATTCTGAGATGAATTGTAAAAGTGGAACCAAAGGATGAGAGAAAGAGGTGGCAAAAACTGATGAGTCCAGAATGGACAAGAAATACTTTGAGAACAAAAGATATACCTTATTCTTTTGTGGCATATCAATGTGATAAGATAGGCCTTACAAAGGTATTGCAAGAAAAGCAGGTACCCCAATCCCCAGATTAAAAAGTAAAGAAAGAAAACTACTGAAATTACATTTAGCAGCACTTCATTTACTATCTGTAACTTTGCAAAACAAAATTTCCAGGAATGGTTTACCTTAATTCCAGCTCAACAGCCATAAACAGCATAAACTATAAAACTGTATACCAAACGTTGACATAGCCACACATAAAAACAAAAAGCATACACTTGTAAAATTTAAAGAAAAACATAACTAATCCTATATAATGTGTTAAAGTCTGCATTTTCTCTTAAATCTAAATTATTGTCATAGCTGTTGTGGTTGTTTTATCATCTTGTTCACTTTATAACAGTTTCAATGTTTTTGGAAACATCTGTGGTCCAGGCTAGAGTGCAGTGGCACAGTCACAGCTTAGCACAGCCTTGAATTCCTGGGCTCAAGTGATCCTCCTGTCTCAGGCTCCTGAGTAGCTGGGACTACAGATATGTGCCACCATGTCTAATATTTTAATTTGTTGTAGGGACATTGTCTCACTATATTGCCCAGGCTGATTTGCACTCCTAGTCTCAAGCAATCCTTCTACTTCATCCTCCCACAGTACTGGGCTTATAAGTGTGAGCTATTACATCCAGTCTCACTCTTTTTTCTTGGTTACAACTATATCATAGCAAAAATAGAGACCAGCAAAAAAGGGGAAAAACCGTATACTCTTCAGTAGTCAGCTTTCTTAAAATCATGGGAGGGAAAATACAAACATGTTAAAAGAAGTTATTTTTGGATGATGGATTTATGACAATTTTTGTTTCTTCTCTCTGCTTTGCTATATTTTCAAAACCTCCACAATGAATACATTTGATTCTCACAGGAAATGCAAATTATTTTAAAATTTAATTTTAAGACTGTTAAATTCAGGGAGCTAAATTTGATTTGTTGTCATACAAAATCAATAGTATGGAACAGTGTCCAAATTCCTGGAGAACATTTCTCTCTATAAATATTTTCTAAATCTATACAACAAAACCTTTTTTTCTCGAAAATTCAAGGCTTCAGTAAAAGGCCCCTAAATAAATCATATTAGTAATTCACAAAGTCTTAGCTTTCTGCTGATATAGACATTAAGAAAACTATGATAAAATTCTAGCTAAAAGTAATAATAAAAAATGTGTATTTAATTTTACCCAGCATGTAACAATTGTTCACTGACATCTTAGAGTTTAATAGCTTGATTTTAAGACTATTAGAAGACAAAAAAAATAAGCAATATAAAATAGCTATTTTTAACTTTCTAAATCATCAAACTGAATTATTTAGGATTAAAATTCACCACGAGTTTTACCTAGAAACTTATATTTATCTATTTCTCTACCACCTATAATTCCACGATTAGGAAGAAATAAGCCATATTTGGGTGAAAGATGCAAAAAAGAAGAGTTCTAATTAACCCTTATCTTTTAAACATATAAGGGAATTCTAAATTTAGTCCACAGTAATTAAGTCTTGTCAATAAAATCCCACATGCCAGTCTTTGTGTGTCTTTCTGCTTTTGAGCTGGTTCTTTTATGGTGATTATATTCAGTATCTTTAGCAGAGTAGTGAAGTCTTGATGAAACTTTGATGGCACTTCTAAGCCTTTGGCAAACTTGTGGGAAATCAGGGAAAGCAGGAAATTTCTTTATTTTCACAGAATATTGGAAATGACAGTGGCACCTCCATAATTCATGGCGGCTATTCTTTTACATCCTTCTTCACCCCCCACCTCGAAATTTGAGCAAGGAAACCATTCAGTGAAGTAAATTACTAATACATAGCACCTTGCAAGTGTACAAGAGGTGAATTTTCTATGATGCCCATGTTCTCACAAATTCATACTAACTGTCCCTTTCAATTTTTTCAAAGGATAACTTTGGGAGAAACTATTTCCAGAGTACTTACACTCGATAAACTTTTTTAAAAAGTGTATTTTAAAACATTACATCTTATAATTAAACTACACAAATATCAGTATTTGAATTTTAAAAGTGTAAACAAATTTACAGTAGGCTGTTAGAATCAAATGGATATGGACTTGGTAGAATGCCGTTTCAAAGAATAGCAGGAAAAGCTATGACGTAATTGTTCTCTAAATCTTTATGGACAACCTGAAAGGAAATTTCTTAGAGATAGCTATCCTCTATACACATCACTTCTAAAGAACACAATGTACTCTGCTAAAAGGAAAACTATAAAATGTATGCATATGTATTTAGGATTTAGATGTCTCAAGAGACTACACAATGTTTTCTTTAAGGGTAAACATTACATTGTGTCAGCAAATTCCATACATAAAACCAAATTCAATTTCCATGAGTTACAAAATCTCTTGAAACTCAGGTGGCTTATAGTTTGATATTAACATCTTCCTTCTGTCCTTGTTTTGGTGAACTTACCAAAAATTTATTATTTATGTCACAAATTTCAAACACTAAACAAGTGTACCAGCTATATTTCCATCTAGTCATAAATATACACACCCCATCTCTGTACCATATACAATATACAAAAACCACAAGTGTTAGACCTTGTTATATGATCATTAACATCCAATCAAAATAATTTGAGGTTAAATTTTCTTTTTGTATACATTTTGCAGATATGGAAGAAAAAAGCCTAACAGTGACACACTGTCCCCTAGTGGAGATCAAAATAACTGTTCAGTGTACGTAAATTTGCAAAAATGCAGGAAAAAGCAATCCCTTATTGACAAGAGTGTGAGAAAAACAAGAGCCCTCTCCAAATGAGAAACATTTTCCTCTTGCTCCTGTGAGTGAAAACAAATGTCTCTCAAAAACTTAGATAATACTAAAGAAAATGCACTTGGGTTTACTGATTGGCATAATCATCACACAACAGTTTTAGTCTTTTTTGTTTTCTGTGTCCAGAAACAGGGGCCTACAAATACAGTAGGAATTAAATAACTGTTTGGGAAAGAGCTAATTAAGAAAAAAAGACTGGGAAGCCAGGCACCATGGCTCAAGCCTGTAGTCCCAGCTACTCATGCAGCTGAGTGGGGAGGATCACCTGAACCCAGGAGTTCTTTGATTGTGCCACTGCACTCCAGCCTGGGTGACATAGCAAGACTCTATCTTTTTAAAGAGGAGAGTAAGAGGAGGGAGAGGGAGAGGAAAAAAAACAGGAAAGTAAAGGAAAAAGGAAGGAAAGGAGAGGAGAGGGGGAAAAGAGGAGTACAAAGGAAAAAGGAAGGAAAAAGGGAAAGAAAAGGGAAAGGAAGGGAAAGGAAGGGAAAGATTGGTCGATAAAATTCAGTAAAACCCTGTCAGGCAGCACCAACACTTCACTGAGTAGGAACAGAGAGTAGGAAAGACCCAAACTAGAGTGCTAAGAGCCAGATTGCAATGAGGAAAAACGTAGACAGCCAAAAGGCATCAGACATCTGGCCTAAAGAACAGGCAGTTCATTATCACATCCAATATTTCTACGTCTGGGACTTGGGACACTCGTACACCTTGTTTTCTTAAATCGTTCATAATATAAATTCCACAACTTAATAAAGTTGAAAAGCAGTGTCGCCCCTTTCCTCAGCCGCTGCCAAGGTGCTCGGTCCTTCTAAGGAACCTAAGACGGCGCTGGGGTGAGGCCCTCTTCATCCGGCAACTAGCACCGTGTGGGGCAGCGCTGGCTCCACACTCACGCGCACCACGGCCTCGGTCTCCGAGCTCGCCTGCATCTACTCGGCCCTCATTCTGCACGACTATGGTGACCATCATGGATGATAAGATCAATGCCCTCATTAAAGCAGTTGGTGTAAATGTTGAACCTTTTTGGTCTGGCTTGTTTGCAAAGGCCCTGGCCAACGTCAACACTGGGAGCCTCATCTGCAAGGCAGGGGCTGCTGGGCCTGCTCCAGCAGCTGGTGCTGCACCAGCAGGAGGTCCTGCCTCCTCCACTGCTGCTGCTCCAGCTGAGGAGAAAGTGGAAGCAAAGAAAGAAGAATCTGAGGAGTCTGATGATGACATGGGCTTTGGTCTTTCTGACTAAACCTCTTTTATAATGCGTTCAATAAAAAGCTGAACTTTAAAAAAAGAAAGAAAAGAAAAGCAGTGTGATATACAATATCTCTATTAGCAAAAATATTTTTATCCTACACAACTTACCCAGCAGTTGCCAACTCCTGCTAGTTTTCTGCTGTCATGCTCCGACCACTGTAAGCCTACATGAACACCATCCTATGCCTGGACTCCTCTAGGATGCTCTAACTGGTCACTTCTCTGTTTTGGCTACTGGCTACTGCTCTAACCTCCCTAAAATAGCTACCTTCACTCTATCAAACCCAAATTTTCAGCTATTCCTCTTAGCTTTCAAGGCCAGCAACAATCAACCTAATCAACCCTTCTAACTGCAGTTCTCATTCCTGTGCCGTTAAGAATCCACTTCTGTCGCCATCCCAGTATAATCATTATTATTTCTGCCCCCAGTAAAATGGTTTCCCACTAACTGTCTTGCTAATTCACATTGATTTTCAAAGACACAGCTGTAATGGCTGCCTCTTAAGATGGCATCTTTTTTTAATTGCATATAACTAACATATGTTATCAGAGTTTTTCTCAAAATCCATTACTAATGTTTTTATTTGGTTTGCAATCCACAGGACTTATTTTCTCAGCTAAATCTTAAGATACTAAAAGATAACTCTTCTGAATTCTAAGCTCAAACATAGTACTATGTCTATAGTAGGCACTCAATAAATATTTACTTATTAGAATAATTGACTAATTAACTGTATAAAGAGGTGACATTATAGCTGACCTTAAGATATCTTTGAAACATCAAAGGTTTTAGATGAAGGCTACATCGTCATGAAGATAGCACCATAAAAATAAAAACCTTATATTCGTACTTGGGAACTGGAAACAATGTCAGTAACAAGGGATTTGTACTCCATGATTCTTCTTCCTACAAAAAAACATGCAGTCTAAGAAGTATAAGGGACACTGATAAATCTATACTAACACACCCAAGTCAGGGGGATAAGGGCACACAATGAGGCAAACATTCTCTTAAATGGGGAGGTTGCATAAATGAAACCCTACACATCAGCTGCTGTTAAGCAATGGATACAATTTCCAGAACCTATACCCTACAGGAGGGATAGGAAGCTCTAGTTAATCGCCCAGCTGTCAGTAAAATAATACTGATAATTTCTCATGAAGCAGAAAGACTGGTTAGGTTTGTTCCAATAAAATTTAGTTTCAAATTATAAACTTAATGCAAAAAAAGGATAAAATGTGCCAATTCAAACATATCCTCTTGGCAGAAATATGGAGCAAAGAAAATGATGACTTAAAGGATATTTTTGATTACTTAAGAAGACTCCTGGTCAATGACCTTTAGGCTTCTGAATTCTGGTTAATGGGTGGATAGTTAATATCCAAAGTGCTAATCTCAAAGTTTCACAGTTATTTGCCATTATATTAGAAACTATTTCCTTCCAAGAAGGTGGCTGTGAATCATAATCTGCCAAAAGATGTCTGTTCTGAACAGAACAGTATCAATTTTTATCAGCCTTAGTTAGCAAAAACCTAGTATGGCAAAGCTCCCTCCCAGAATGAAAGGCAGAAGCAATACTTTCTCAAGGTCACACATGGTAGAATTATTGTCTACAGATATTTTTCCCAATAGGGAGATAGGAAAAAATATTGGCATATATGTGCAGCCATTCTCCAGGTGGAAATAACTTTTAAAAATCATTACAATTAAATGTCTATCTGAAATGATGTTTTTAAGTAAGACAAGAAAACATGTTACATATGTTCTGATTTTCAGTCTCAGGAAGACTAAAAAAGATGTTCAACTATAGAAGTGGACACAAACTAGGAGTAATCTTGTGTCAGGAATGTTCATGTGGGTATTAAATGTATTTTGAACTAAAAATCTCCTTAGAAGTAGTGTATAACTTACTTTATGATCAAAACTGAATTATATAAATAGAAGACAGACTTGAAATGTCTAGAACTCAGAAGAATATGGTGAAAACAGTGACATAAAAGTCAAGACATTAATTTAAAATCTAAAGGAATCCTGGGGAGAAAACGCAACAGATACTGTCAAAGGCATTATACAGTATACAATAGGTGAGGCCAGCAAGATGGCAAAATCAGAAGTCTTCTGCTCCACTGCACCCCAGAGAAAGTTCAACTAGCAACTATCCACAGACTGGAAGATTATCTTTTTTAAAACCCCAGCACTTGGAAACAAGACTGTGACACCAAGGAGGTCCATAGAAATGAACGAAATTACAATGAGACAGGTAAGAAGAACAGTCTCACTCCAGCTATGAAATCCCTCATACTCCTCTAAGTTGGCACAATGCCAAATGAAGAGAATTTCCCTAGGCCCACAATTTCTATGAGGTGAGGGCACGGGTGTGAAATAGAGGCAGTCATATCCATCCCTTCCATTCCGGGATGCTTCCTAGAAAGTCCACTTTGATCTTATTTCATAGGAAACAGTAGTGAAGATGTCATAGCTAGACCACCTGGGATCAGGTAGAAACAAAAGAGGCAGAGGTCCTAGTGATCACATCATAGTCTTGGTGGTTCCTACCACTTGTGGTACCCAACTGCAGATACCAGTCAACCTCATAACTGACCCACAAAGCTGAGCTGGTGGTCTTCAGAAGCCTGATGGGATGTACATCATAACTTGAGTCCTAGACATCTAAGTCATCCTGCCCAACCTCAAAGACCACCCTAACGATCCTGTACAAGGCAGAAAGATGCTCACTTCCTTCCATTTCAGAGACATGAGGAAGTTAAATTGGCTTGACCCAGGAAGTCATGCAGCAGCTCTACGAAGCCAAAAACCTCCACAATGACGCCATTCACAAAAGAAGAATCCTACTTTTTTAGATTTTAGAGAAATGAACGGACTACACCAATTTTACCCAGAGAGTTAAGCAGTGGCTCCACAAACCCAATAAGCCTTCCCAACAACTTTGCAAAGGCAGGGAGGCTTCCACCTCTGCACATCTCAGAGAAGTATACCCAGCTTGACCCAGGAAGTCAAGCAGTGGTTCCACTCAGCCTAAAACTCAGTGGTTCCATTCAGTGGAACCTAAAACTCAAGGGTTCCACTCAGCCTAAAAGCTCACCCAATAACTCATCCATTTCCACAAATTTGGAGAAGCGTAAGAGCTAGACTTGCTTGACCACAGAGGTAAAACAGCCAGTCAATTCAGCAAACAAACAAACAAAAGAAACCATCCTGTGGCTCCACCTTGATAGGTAGTCAGTTGTCAATCACGCATTTCTAAAGAGGATAGCCTCTCTTCTGACCTGTCTTAGGCAGCAATACTGCCTAAATTGGGAGCCCAGTCAGCAGCTCTGCCCAGCTATAGATCACAAAGAGTTGAATTGGCCATGCAAGGAATGTATCTTGTGACTAGTCTGAGCGGAAGCTACAGCAGTTTCCAGCCAGAAACTATGCCTAATAGCAGACCCCAGCCAGTGGTCACACTGGACAGCAGAGCCTAACCAGTAGCCCCACCTGACAATTGAGCAGAAGGCAGTGGCTTGGCTAACTAGAGATCTCACAACAAGTTCTACCTGCCTGGGGCTGTCACCAACTGGCCCTTCCAGAATCATAGACTAGGCTAAATAGTGAAGATCTATCCCTGCCAAAGAACATGTGTAAAGGTTAGGAGATGGCCTGGGTCTGGAGCCCGCGGCCGCCGCCGCCTCCGCCACTGCCACCAAAAACAACTTGTCGGGAGCAACCGCAACCGCAACCGCGACCGCGGCCGGAGCCGGAGCAGGGGCCAGAGTCGCGGCTGGAGTGGTGTCTGCGTGTGTGAGTGGCCGAGAGTTGCCCCTGCCGGAGACCTCAAACTCCCGGCGGGAGCGCTTGCGGTCGCCCGCGGCACCGCGTCCGCAGGCCCAGACAGCCGGGCGCGGGTCCCGCAGGGGCGGGACTGGCTTCTCTCAAGCTGAGCCCTTCTAACCGGGCTCCGGATCTTCCAAGGCCTCGGGCCCCCTTCATTTTCAGGACAGAGGCCGGAGAACGGTGGTCATCACACACCCCAGCCGGCTTCCTGACCCGGGCATTTTCTGTGCGGCCAAGCAGTGTTGGGGTTGTAGCTGCAGGGAGCCCCCTCCTGCCACGACCTCTCCAGCCAGGAAGAAACTGACGCGTTCCCACGTTCTTGCCCTGCACCTCCCCACTCTTCCCATTCAGAAACAAGCTTCTCTTCACTCTGCATTGGAAATCCTGCCCCGGAGGTTCAAAACGCCTATTTTGTGTGCCCTTCCCCAACTCCTGAAGCACCCTTAGAAGTTTTGCCTACTTAATCAGCGCTGAGAATCCTTAAATTTGGACTTGGCTTTCTTCACCCTTTGGGAAATAAAGATCTCTTTCCATCCTCTTTACTAACACTCTGCGCCCAAGGCGTTATCCCTTGGGGTCGCCACCTCCTTGGCCATTTCTACCTGACTTCCCACAACCATCTGAGTTCCAGTTTCCTCTGGGCTCCAATCTCCAGTCCCTGGCGGATCTGGTCAGTCCCACCCCTAGGTGGGAGTGACCAGGGGGCTCTGGCCCAGGATTCCCAACCCTGGAAGGCAGCTCCAAGGCAGGAAGGGAATTGGGCGTCGGGTACGAACCTGGCAGCTCAGGAGTCGGGGCTCCACTCACTCCACACAAGAAGATGAAAAAGCGCAAAGAGCTCAATGCATTGATTGGTTTGGCTGCGGACAGCCGGAGAAAGAAGCCCAAGAAAGGGCCAAGCAGTCACTGCCTGCTTCGCACTGAGCCTCTTGACTCAGACTCTGAGTCAAGCTCCGAGGAGGAAGAGGAATTCGGTGTGGTTGGAAATCGCTCTCGCTTTGCCAAGGGAGACTATTTACGATGCTGCAAGATCTGTTACCCGCTCGGTGGTTTTGTCATCCTCGCTGCCTGTGTTGTGGCCTGTGTTGGCTTGATGTGGATGCGGCTTGCTCTCAAGGAGGATCTGGATGCCCTCAAAGAAAAATTTCGAACAATGGAATCTAATCAGAAAAGCTCATTCCAAGAAATCCCTAAACTTAATGAAGAACTACTCAGCAAGCAAAAACAACTTGAGAAGATTGAATCTGGAGAGATGGGTTTGAACAGAGTCTGGATAAACATCACAGAAATGAATAAGCAGATTTCTCTGTTGACTTCTGCAGTGAACCACCTCAAAGCCAATGTTAAGTCAGCTGCAGACTTGATTAGCCTGCCTGCCACTGTAGGGGGACTTCAGAAGAGTGTAGCTTCCATTGGCAATACTTTAAACAGCGTCCATCTTGCTGTGGAAGCAATGCAGAAAACTGTGGATGAACACAAGAAAACGATGGAATTACTGCAGAGTGATATGAATCAGCACTTCTTGAAGGAGACTGCTGGAAGCAACCAAATCATTCCATCACCTTCAGCCACATCAGAACTTGACAATAAAACCCACAGTGAGAATTTGAAACAGGATATCCTGTACCTTCACAACTCTTTAGAGGAGGTAAACAGTGCCCTAGTGGGGTTCCAGAGACAGAATGATCTTAAATTCGAGGGAATGAACGAGACAGTCAGTAATCTTACCCAGAGAGTCAACCTGATAGAAAGTGATGTGGTTGCTATGAGCAAGGTAGAAAAGAAAGCAAACCTGTCCTTCAGCATGATGGATGATAGATCTGCCACTCTGAAAAGAGAGTCTTTGGATCAAGTCACTAACAGAACAGATACAGTAAAAATCCAAAGCATAAAGAAAGAAGATAGTTCAAATTCTCAGGCATCCAAGCTAAAAGAGAAACTCCAGCTGATCAGTGCCCTTACAAACAAACCTGAGAGCAACAGGCCTCCAGAGACAGCTGATGAAGATCAAGTAGAGAGTTTCACATCAAAGCCATCAGCATTGCCAAAATTTTCACAGTTTCTTGGACACCCAGTTGAGAAAGCTGCCCAACTAAGACCTATCTCCCTACCAGGAATTTCTAGCATTGAAGATCTTCAGGATTTATTCCACAAGACTGGCCAGGACGTGGATGGGAAGCTGACCTACCAGGAAATCTGGACCTCCCTAGGTTCTTCTGCTGTGCCAGAACCAGAGAGCTTGAGAGCATTTGATTCCGATGCAGATGGAAGATACTCATTCCTGGAACTAAGGGTAGCTTTAGGTATCTAGCCTCATCAGGCATATTTTAGGAATAGAATGCCTAATATCCACTTACCTAACAACAAAACAGCTGTTACCCATCAGTCCTCTAGTCCTCCAAACTACTGTAGCAGATACTTTGCCACCTTTTAACTTGTTTGAAGAAAATATATAAAAGTTATTTTTTTAAAAAAGACCATTTTACTTATTAAAAAAAAAAAAAAGAACATGTGTAAAGGTTAGAAGAGGGAGCTGCTGTCTCAAATGTACAGACAACAATGCAAAGACATAAAAATGATGAAGAATGAGGAAATCATGACACCTCCAAAAGTAAGTAATAAAGCTCCAATAGTCTACCTCAAAGTAATACAGATTTATGAAATGACTGATGAAGATAATTCAGATTAATACTCAGAAAAGTTCAGTGAACTATAACAATATACAGATAGGAAATTTTGCAGAATTTGGAAAACCAAAAATAAGCTCAACAAAGAAATGACAACATTTTTTAAAAATCAGATAGGAGTCCTATAAATAAAAAAAAATACAATGATCTAAAAAACTCAAAAGAAACCTTCAACAATAGACTCAATTCAGCAGAAGAATCAATTAGCTAGAAGACAGAACATTTAAAATTATATAGTTAGTGAAGAAAAAACACAGAAGAGGAAAGAAGGTCTATAGGAATGAAGGGACAGAAGCAAAGGACCAAACATCACCTAATAGGAAACTGTAGAAGGTATAGGAAGCAGAAGGGCCAGGAAAAAAACATATTTAAGGAAATAATGGTTGAGAAGTGTCCTTCTGGAGATGAATGCCGACACCCAAGGACAGAAAGCATACAGGTCTCTGATCAATACAGTCCAGAAAGAAGTTCATCAAGGCACATAATAAACTATCAAAAACAAAAATAAAATTCTGAGAGCAGCAAGACATAAGAAACATATCACATACAAAAAAATGACAATGTGACTGTAAGCAGATTGCTCAGCAGAAACCTTGTATGCTAGGAGAAAGTGGGACGATATATTCAAAGTGTTAAATGAAAAAAACAACAAAGAATACTTCATTTAGCAAAGCTATCTTTCAGAAATGAGGGAGAAATAAAATGTTTCTCGTAAAATTAAAGCAAAGGGAGTTCATCACTGGTATATTCACCTTATAGGAACTGGCAAAGTGAGTTTTTTTTTAGCTGAAACAAAAAGCTGTTAATTAATAATATTAACCATAAAAAAGCAAAAGAAAAAATCAACTTTATAAGTAAAACAGTCATATTCAGAATACTCTAAAATTGTAATGATGGTAAGACCTAGCACGAGGGTTTTATACACGTATGAGAGTTTAGAAAAACTATTAAGTATAGCTATAATGAATTGACAGGGATACATATTATACAATATAAAAATTCTGACATCAAAAATATACATTGTGGAGGAGAGGATAAGTACAATGTATAGTTACAATCAAAGTTGGTTGTTTCCTTTGAAATAGAGTGAAAGAGACAGTTATAAGATGTTCTATATAAGCCTCATGGTAACCACAAAGAAAAAATCTTTAGTGGAAATATAAAACAAAAATAAAAAGTTTCAAAGCATACCAGTACAGAAAACCATTAAATCCCCAGAGAATAAACAAATATATTATCTACAAAATAACAGAAAATAACCACATGACAGTAGTAAATCCTTATCTATCAATAATTACCAGGAATGTAAATAAATTAAATTCTCTGAGACAAAGAGTGACTAAATGTGTAATGAAGCAACACCCAACTATATGCCTACAGAGACTTACCTCACTTTTGATGACATGCATGGACTGAAAATGAAGAGATGGAAAGGATATTTTATGCAAAGGGAAACCAAAAGATAGCAAGGGTAGCAGTACTTATATCAGACAAAATAGACTTTACACCAAATACAGCAAAAAGAGACAAAGGATATTAAAAATAATTAAAAGGTCAAGAGATTATAATAATTATAAATATATATGCACCCAAAAAGAGTACTTAAATATACAAAATAAATATTAAGATCTGAAAGGAGATATACATTATAATACAATAATAGCAGGGGACAACAGTACCCCACTTTCAACAATGAAATAATCACCCAGACAGAAAATTAACAAGGATATTTTGTACTGGAACAGCACTTTAGATCACATGGACCTCAGAGACATATACAGTACATTCTGTCCAACAGCAATAGAATACATATCCTTTTCAAGCAGATGAAATATTCTGTGGGACGGGTCTCACATGTCAGAGTACAAAATAAGCCTCAGCAAATTTAAGATGTTGGAATTATATAGTCTCTTTTCTGACCACATATTATAACATATAATTGGATATTAATAACATGAGAAATGGCAGGAAAATTTTAAATACAGGAAAATTAAGCAACATGCTACTTAAAGATCAATGAATCAATAAAGGAAAGGAAAATTTTAAGATATTTCGAGACAAATAAAAATGGGAACACAAGAGCAGGCCTTAGGAGAACGTCTGTAATGATAAATGCCTACATCAAAAAAAGAAAAAGCATTTCAAATGAACAATCTAATGTTACATTTCAAGAAACTGGAAAAAGAACAAACTCAAACCTAAGTTAGCAGGAAAAAAAAAAGTGGCAATAATAAAGATCAGAGCAAAAATAAGTAAAAGAGATTAGAGGACGACACAAAACATAAAACTAAGAGGTGGTTTTTGGGAAAGATAATTAACAAACCTTTAGGCAGAGTAAGAGAAAGGAAGAGAAGACTCAAATAAAATATAAATGAAAAAGGACACATTACAACTGATAACACAAAGATACAAACGATAAGAGATGACCTCAAACAATCACAAGCCAATAAATTGGGTAACCCAGAAGAAATGTATAAATTCCTGGATACATACAAACTACCAAAATTGAACCATGAAGAAATAGAAAATAAGAACAGACCTATAACAAGGAGACTGAATCAGGAATAAAAACTCTCCCACCAGAGAAAAGTCCAGGACCTGATGGTTTCTTGGCTGAATTCTACCAAACATTTAAAAAAACTACAAGAAAATAAACTTTACTACAAGAATAGTACACTACAAGAAAATTACAGACCAATACTTTTCAAGAACATAAATGGAAAAGTCCTCAACAAAATACTAGCAAACAGAACATGAAATTAAAAGGATAATCTACAAAGACAGATGCAAGGATGACTCAACACTAGGTATAGAAGAAACTTACTTCAACATAATAAAGGCCATATATGAGAAGCATTATGCCACAGCTAACAGTATAGTTAATGCTGAAAAACTGAAAGCCTTTCTACTAAGTTTTGAAACAAGACAAGGCCCACACTTGCCACTTCTATTTAATACAATACTGGAAGTCCCTGCCAGAACAATTAGCAAAGAGAAAGAAATAAAAGGCATCCAAACAGAAAACAAAGAAGTGAAATTGTCAGTTTGCAGATGACAAGATCTTATATATAGAAAGCTGTAAACACCTGAAAAAAACCACACACATATAGTAAGGTTTTGAAATACAAAATCAATACACAAAAATCAGTAGCATTTCTATATACTAGCAACAAACTTGTGAAAAGGAAATCAAGAGGACAATTACATTCATGATAGCTGTAAAAGCATTTGGGAATAAATTTAATCAAGAAGGTAAAGACCTAACTAGTGAAAACTATAAAACACTGATAAAAAAAATAATTGAAGACAACACAAATATATAGAAACATATCTCATGTTCACATACTGGAAGAATTAGTATTGTTAAAATGCCCCTCCTATTCAAAGCAATCCATAAATTTAATGCAATTCCTATCAATATTCTAATGTCATTTTTCATAGAAATAAAAAATATCCTTAAATCCATATGGAACCACAAAAAACCTTGAATAGCTAACCACGAGAAAAAGAAAAAAACTGGAAGCATCACATTACTCAATTTCAAACTACACTACAAAGCTATAGTAATCAAAACAGCATGGTACTGGTTAAAAAGAGACACACACACACACACACACACACACACACACACACACACCAATGAAATAGAATAGAAAACTCAGAAATAAACACATGCATATACATACAGTTAACTGATTTTTGACAAAGGTGCCAAGAACACACAATGTGATATGGATAGCTTTTTCAATAAATGGTGCTGGGGAAACTGAATATCCACATTCAGAAGAATGAAATTGGACCCTAATCTCACACCATACACAAAATTCAACACGAAATGTACTAAAGACTTAAACACAAGATCAGAAACTATGAAACTAGAAGAAAACAGAGGAAAAACTGCACAACATGTACACAACTGCACAATATTATGGGAAACTGTACGGTTGTTTCTCAAAATCTAAAGCTAGAAATCCCATGTAATTCCATGTACCACTGCACAACATGGGCAATGATTTCTCAGATCTGACTATAAAAGTACAGGCAACAAAAGCTAAAGTAGACGAATGCGCTTAGAGCAAACCCAAAAGGAAACAACAGTAGGAAGAAACAATCTACAGACTGGGAGGAAATATGTGCATGCCATATACCCGATAAGAGGTTAATATTTAAAATATTTAAGTAGATCAAACATTTCAATGGCAAGAACAAACCAAAACAAAAAATAAAATAAAATAAAATAAAGGCAAGGGAACTGAGTAAACAGTACTCAAAAACTACAAACGGCCAACAAGTGTATGCAAAAAATGGTTAACATCAGTCATCACTAGAGAAATGCAAATTTAACCCACAATAAGATATCATCTCACACCTGTCAGCATGGCTGCTACTAAGACAATAAAAGAAATGTTGGCAGGATGTGGAGAAAAGGAAACTCTTGTACACTGTTGGTAGGAATATGAATTTGTACATTGTGGGCAACTGTATGGTTGTTTCTCAAAATCTAAATCTACAAATACCGTGTAATCCAGAAATCCTGCTTCTGGATGTTTACCCAAAAGATTTTAAATCAGTTTTTTTCAAAGAGATGCCTGCACTCACTCTCATGGTCTCGGAGCACTATTCACAATAGCCAAGTTATAAGATTAAGTGTCCATCAAAAGATTCATTGTTCAAGAAGATGCAGTACATATATAGAACAGAATACTGTCAACCTTTAAAAAAAGAAACTGTCATTTGCAACTACATGGATGGAAGTGGAGAACATTATGCTAAATGAAATAAGCCAGGCAGAGAAAGACAAACACCACAGGTTCACTTATATATGGAACCTAAAACAATTGAACTAGAAGGAGAGTAGAACTGTGGTTACAAAGGATGAGGTTGGCAGAATGGGGAAATAATGATCACAAGATATATAAATCTCAGACAGGAGAAATATGTTTTCGTTTTTATTTTTCAGTTCTATTACAGTGTTGTGAATATAGTTAGGAATATTGTACATTTCAAAACTACTGAGTAAATTACAAATGCTATTACCACAAAAAATTAAGTACTTGAAAAGATGTATATGTTAACTAGGCTGATTTAATTATTTCATATTTTATTCATATATTGTAATATCACTTTGTACCCCATCAACTTACACAATTAAAAACTATCAATTTACTAAAGCCTTTTTTTAAGAAAGAAAACACTATGAATTAAACTAAGATCAGGATCTGCAGATAGCTATCATTTGTTGCCTTACAAAATTGGTAAAAGAATAGCAAAAAAGAAGTCATATTTCGAAGATATCTTCAAATTTAAAGAAAAAAAATCAGTCACCTCCAGCAGACAATAGAGACTGCTTTTTACAGATAAGAATGACTGATGTGTAACTTCTCTAGAATATTAAGGAACAAAAAACAATGGAATATGAGAAAAGTAGTTACCTAAGACTCCTGGCTGTCAGAGAAACAAAAAGGAGGCATTGTACTATGTGCAAGGACTCTGAAAGTAGTGCAATTAATGGAGCCTTTCCTTTTTGTAGGGGTGTTGGGGGAACTGCTTAGAAACTAGAAACTTAATTTGTCCAATGATGAAATAAGTAAAATTCTGGGAGCAGGAAGAAGAATGGAAACTCTTTTATTCATTCCATGACTATATTCCAGAAAATTACCTGATGTCAGACTCTAAGCTATATATAAAGATATGAATATACACTATTTTTTCCCTGATGGAATATGTAGTTAGGCAAGACAAGTATGTAAATACAGAAATGCATTCATATTAAAAATCTATGAAAAATAGACCCATTAGCATCAAAATAAATTCAGCATTAAAATATTCAGGCACAAAATATTTTTTAAACTATGTAAAATATTTAAATAAATAAATAGAAAATCATGAAAATAAGAAAGACAAGGCTCTCAAAATGAGAGCCTTGAAACATAAAATTACAAACAGAAATGAGACTTGAAACACAAAAGACTGAATTTGTGCAAATGAAAAGCACTGGTGAATATAAACAAGAATCTCAAAGGATGGCTCAAGCAATAGACTAGATACAGTTGAAGAGAGAATTATTGAAACTGGAGAGACTGAGGAAATTACTCAGAATGCATATTAGACAGATAATGAAATGGAAAATGTAGTAGGAAGTTAAAAAATTTGGCAGATACAATAAGACTGTGAAATATATATTTAATCAGAATCCCATAAAGGGAACATAAAAACAACAGGCAAAAAATAATAATTTTTGGTTGTAAAATTTCCACAAGTTATATAACAAAAATTCATCAAGGAAATATTTCAAGGTGGATTTAAAAAAAAATCACGACAAGTAGATGAATTGTAAGGAAACTGAAATATTAAATAAAGACAATCTTAAAGCAACCAGAAAGAACACATTAAAATGAACCAACAATTAGCCTGGCAGTGTCTTTCTCATGACAATAATGGTAGCAAGAACACAATGATAGTATTTTCAAAGTGCTAAAGTCAAAAGCAAAAACTACTCTACCTCTCAACAAAGCTATCGAGCTAGAATGTTTACAACACACCCCTCCCCAGACACACCATTTTTTTTAAGATTAGAAATAAAATACTGCCTCCTTCAGATAAACAAAATAGGAAAGTATATCCTTAAAATAATCTCTGAATCTAGGTCTAAAGAGCAAGGAAGTCATGGAAAATTTAAAAACAATTTTAAAATAAGTACATAAAGCTAAATACAATAGTCTCCAGAAAAGTATAAATAAGTAACATATAAATATAAAGGATATTTGAAAGAACAAAATCAAAATACGGAGTAAAAACAGTATCATAAAAGCTAGGAGGTGAATGATCAAACTTGAAATGCTCCAAGACTGATAAAAGTGCTGGGAGAGTAAATTACTGACTTAATATTTCCAAATAATTATGCAAAGTAAAATTTCCAGAGACTGCTCAATGTATAAAGACAGGATGTGAAACTTTTAACATGTAGAGAGAAATTGGAGTAAAAACAATGGGGATCTAAAGTGGCTAAAGCCAATGGAGACTCTCAATACTTTTCCAAAAATAGTAGTCAACAAGATCAGATAAAGCCAGACACACACAAACAAAACTATATCTTTGATATCATTTAAAGACAAAAGACAAAAAAAAGGCCCAAACTTCAGGTAAGAGCAAGTTAAAGAAGATAAGAAAAAAACCAGCATATTTCAATGAGCAATTTCTCCTTCGCCTGTTCTGCCAAAAGTGTTTGTAGCAACTAAGGGCAAGCTGAAAAAAATATAAAAAGAAAGAAGGAAGTTACTGATGAGCATAAAATGCATTTAAAACCACCACCAAAAATAGTAATCGTGACTTAAGAGTGAAAACACTAAAACATATGAAGGTATAACCAGGAAGACTTCAGGGAAGAGGCTTAAAATTATGCTTGATTTGGCATATTTTTCCTGGGGAAAACACACACACACATGCACGCATGTGCACGCGCGCACACACACACACACACATCAAAGGAGAAGAAATCTTTGGCAATAGAGTAATGAAGAGAAAAAGGAAAAAAAATTGGGTCCTGAAATACAAAAGAGAGCCAAACAACTGGAGGACACACAAGTCCTTCCTCCACCATTAAAGATAAATTAACTAAAGAAGCTAGATTCTGCTACACTGACAGAAGAGGGCAGCATTGAATTACGTATCTTGTAAAGTAGTCAAATCCACAAGAAATTAATAGCAGAGAATGTAATAAATGTGTAATTTATTAGAAAAATAAAGTTTTGTACGTTTATTACCCTAGTAATAAACTAGTAATTAGTAATAAACTAAAAAATAGTGTATTGCAAAATAAAATTCAACCACCTCAATTAATGACTCCCCTGCTCTCCAAAAAGAAATGAGGCAAAAAGACTAAGGTAACACTCCAAACTGAAGAGCATTTGACTATATGACTTTCAGAACCATGTTAATGTTTCACACACTCCAAAAAATAATTAGAAACAAGCAGGATGGGGTGGGGATAATCCAACATCTATTAACAATATGAAATGAACCAAAATGTATTATAAATAAATAACCAAACTGAAGAGGGTGGCAGAGAAAATAACCTAACTAAATTTGGAAATTAGTATTTAGATTCAACATTCTAAGACAAAACTATAAATAACTATCATACTAATTAGTAATGTTGTATTCTAAGAGATATGGGTTAGTAATTCTGAAAGTATACTTATATGTATCCTCTGCTGAATAAGATACTGTTTGAGAGAGGGATTACATATAAGAAAAAGGAGAGCTAGAAAGATTCCATGATGTTGGAATGAAAAATGGAGATACGAATGGTTTCTGTTGGCTAGATTATAAATTACATATAAATATACACTGTTACAAATGTAGAAATAGATATAGACGAATGTTTCTATGTATAGAAATAAATATATTTCCTAGTTCTGTCCACTGAAAGGGCTTACAAATTGTGATATGCAAGGAGCAATGAGCACCCTTAGTGCCCAGGATTTTGGCTTCTAAATACCAACCTTTAAAAAAAGAAATTTGGGTTTCTTGCAGAATTGCTCATTTCAAGCCTGGATGAAGAATAAGATGAGTCTGAAATAATTTTTCGTGCCAAGATGTAGGGATATGCTTAAAATCTGATGAAAACACTGTGAAAGACAACATAAGGCAACATGAAGGAGCTCCCAATGGCCTTATCTGGGAAAACTGGAGTAACAAAATAATGTGACTATGGACCAGAGTCCATAAAGTAAGACTAATACTAATGAGTTCATTCAGATAGATTAGAAAAATAGAAAGGGAAAAAGAGGAGTAAGAGAAAGATGGCACAAAAGGGAAAAATCTTCTTTGTTGGAAAATCCCAGTTAATACATTTGGAAAGAATTATGGGAATAAAAAACCTCTATGTGACAAGCAGCACTATATAAAGGTTTCCACCAAGAATCATAGATGCATGCTAAAATTATCATGCAATGGTATGATTAGAAATCAGGATATTTACATAGTTCCCAAATATTTTATCATAATTCTTAATTATAAAGGTAATAATACATTTTCAGTGGAGAAATCCAGCAGATGCCACCTTATCCAAGTGATCTAAGTTAATATCAGCAGTAGTGAGACAGACAGACATCGTGTGATCCCTGATATGTTGCACTGAGAAGGATATAACACTATTTCAGTGGTATTCTTGCCCAGTTGCATTTATTCATGAGAAAATAATAGAGAAATATAAATTGAGAAACATTATACAAAACAAGTCGTATTTATCAAAAGTACAAAGTCATGAAAGACAAAGAAAAAATAAGCAGCTGGGTGCGGTGGCTCACATCTGTAATCCCAACACTTTGGGAGGCCTAGTCAGGTGGATAATCTGAGGTCAGGAGTTTAAGAACAGCCTGGCCAACATGGTGAAACACTGTCTCTGCTAAAAACACAAAAGTTAACTGGGCCTGGTGGTGTATGACTGTAATCCCATCTACTTGTCAAGCTAAGGCAGGAGAATTGCTTGAGCCCAGGAGGCGGAGGTTGCAGTGAGCCTAGATCACATCACTGCACTCCAGCCTGGGCCACAGAGTGAGACTCCATCTCAAAAACAGAAATGAAAAAAATAAGAAAGAATGAGGATACATCCCAGAATAGAGGAGACCACGAAGACATGACAAAATGCAACATGTGTTCCTGGAATGAATCCTGGACCAGAAAAAGCAAGCCAGAGGAACAAGAACAAAGCGTGAATTAGATTTGCAGATTAGATAACAGAATTAATCAATGTTAACCACCTGACAGGGACTCCACCCAGGTACCATACAAAGCAATCTGGCTGAAAGCCTTTATGTGTCACTCTAGAGACCATGTTTCCCTGTTTGTCAGAATCATCATAGGCACTGACAACCAGGCCCTGATGCTTTTTTAGCATCTAGAGCTCTCTCAGACTCAGGCTGCAGACTTCCAAATGTATTTTTCTGTTACAGATTGATATACAGTTTTTTACAGATATTTCCCCTTAAAAAGATGTCAAGTTAGAAAATGATGGATTTTAAAATGGGATAACCATTAAGAAAAATGCTTTCAGTACCTCTGTTGTATCTTCCACATGAATCAGTTGTCTTTTCCCCACTGTGAGCTGATTTTCATGTCTCCAGTGAAACCAGGTAGTGTGAATTTGTCCAGGTCAAATCTACAGCATCAGGGTTGAGTTCTATTTAGAAGTGAATCTGAACTGAGCACATAGTCATGTCTACATGTGGAACTCTGTATAGATAAGCCTTTCTTTTCTTTAGGCATTTGCCTTTCCTTGTCTTCTTTTACAGAGGCTGAGTGCGGCAGGAATTCTTTTGCCTCTAGGCCTTGGCCAGGCCATCCTGCTGTCAGGGAAGATGGAAGAGCAAGTCACCCTCCAGGAGCCCTCGCTGGAATCTTGTCTCTAGACTCTGCTGTAGGACGGGACAACTTCGTGGGAGCCAGGCACACCCCAGCACATCATCAGAACAAGGGAGCACAGCCTTACCACCTGGAAGGGGCCTTGGCAGCCTCACAACTTCCTTTTTCTCTTTCTAATCTAGGTTGCACAATCCAAAGAGGGATCCTCTAACATTTCCTACCAACCACATCTGCACTCCCACTGCCTTCTTTTTAAGAAAGACATGTGTTTCACCAGAGTCCATTCATTTTGCAGTTACTCAGGTTACTATTGCCTATACAGGTCATTTCCAGAGTCCTCAGTCCTGCTCCTCAAAAGATGAAACATTGCCCTTGTATTGCTGTAACTTACTTCCCTACATTTGAGTCCTGGAGTTACTGTCTCCTAAATGTGCCAAGACATGAGTAAGCTTTAAAACATAACAGGTCAGTGTCAAGATGATAAGAAACTTCTGTGTTTTAACATAATTACATATCCCAAAATCATGCAATTAAGATCATCTAGCTAACTCCCTTTCCTCAGTAAATCTTCATCAGGTTCTTGAATTGGCTCTTAGAATTTATCCATTCATTAAGTACCTACAGGGTCTTGGCTCCATGTCAAGCACTGTTCTATACCAACTCCTCATGAATTGGTCTACAAGTCCAGCCAATTTTGGGTGCACTAGCCAAGGAGAAATTTCACTTCTTTCTCTCTGAAGTCCAGACCATGGAAGGCAGTTGTCTTACCAAGGTGGGGCAGCCTTGTGCAGCCCTTTCTAGCAGGGTAGAAAGCAGCCAACTAAGAACACATCTCAACCAGCAGACGAGACACACTGTGCCTGCACTGCTCCTACACGTGACTGTGGGCATCTGGTTAGACTGATGTGAACCCTAGACAAGGAGCCAGAAAAAAACGCATCCAAGCCCTGCTACTTATACATTGTGTTCTTGAATAGTCACTTAACATCTCTGCTTTAACTTCTTGTCTTTAAAAGAAAGTATAGAGGCACAAATACCAATTCCAGTGTAGCCTGCCTCTTGAGAGTCAGCGCAAGTGAGATAATGTGTGAATCAGTAAACGCTGGACAAAGGAAAGAACTAGGGCTGCCTGGGATAACTTTTCATTGACAGTTAAGATGAATTCATAACTGTCAGAGCTGTGACATCTGTAGTGTCTGAGGATGACTGGAAACATGGTTTCCCAAGGCACTGGTTTCTACCATGTCAGCTCTGAATAAGTTGGCTGAGGAAAACCAAACATGAAGTATAAATCCTATCATCATGGAGCTCAAACAGATAAGCTTTTGTTTTTAAGACATTGATCGTTTCTGACCTAAAGACCTCCTTGGTTTCGAGATAAGAAGTCTGGGCAATACTGGAGTCCTCAGTGGCCCTTTCTCAGCTGTGGAGGAGGGAACCTTCTGAAACAGATCAGCAATAGGAGGAGGTGCAAGGAGGGCCACAGGCTCATATGGGTCTATGCCCTCATCCTCAGACAGCCTCTGCCCCATTCACTCACTTGCTTTGCCTGGTCTCCCAGGGAGTCTTTCTTTGTGCCCCTGCCCCACAGCCAGTTCCATGCTTATCCCTGTCCCCAACTTCCAGTCTTGATGAAAATCCATATTCTCCAACCCTGAACTGTCCTAGATTCATCGCTTAACTGCTTGATAAGACTCAAATAACTTCTAATTACAGGGAAAGCTACTATGTACACAGATGGTAAGATAAGGACTGTGCCCTTCATATCATGTGGCTGCTTTGCCCAGCCCTGGGTAGGCACACAGTAGGATCATAGAAAGTGGGCACTGAACTAAGTCACACATCTCATTGGTAGACCATGTTCATTTCAGTGTTTCTACTAAATCCAAAAACCTGAAGAAAAAATTTTAAAAATAACAATGAAAAACACCAAAATCCTTCAACAGGTAAGAAATTAAAACCAAAAAAGACAGAAAGCAAAAATAAGGTGAGATACACAAGTCCAAATAGTTCTCCAACTTCAATTAATGTAAATAGACAAAACATATGGGTGAAAACACATAGATTGTCAATTTGGGTTAAATAGTGAATTTAACTATATGACCTTAATAACCGTCATACTTAAAACACAAGGACCCAAAAGACTGAACATAATTTTCAAAGATATACCAGACCAACTATGCACCAAAAGAAAGTTTGGTTCACTATGTTCACCAGAAAATAAAGACTTTAAAGTAAAAAGCAGTATTACAGAGTGTCACTACAAAAGTTATAAAAAGTTTAATTCACTAGAGGCAGGTTTTGGATGTTAGAAACAATGAAGTATGCTTTGGGTAAATCTGAGATGCCAGGAACATCTAAGAGAAGGTATCAGGTAGACAGCTGTATATGTTAAGTCTGGAACATGGGAAAGAGTCATATGAAAGTAAATGGTGTTTAAATCCACAGGGATCTGCAAGAATTCCTAAGGATCACACAGGAGTGTCCTATGAATCTTCAGCATTTAGAAATCTAACAGAAGTAAAGCTGGCAAGGAGTCCCACAAGAAACAGACACATTTTATAGAAAGAAATCAGGACACTGTTGTATAATGGAACCGGAGATTAAAAAGTTATAAAGAAGAAAACAGTACCTTGTTAACCATTGGTATTTACAGAGTATTACTAACAAAGCCCTTCTCCCTGATCAAACTATAATCAGGCTCCATTAAACCCTTTAGGTTTTGACCTTGGTCAGATCTGTATCATCCAATTTTATCAGAAATCTTCCTAATTTAGCAAAAATTCTGCACGTTCAATATCTTAATCAGCTTCAATATCTGATCAAATTTCTCAGCTCCCACCATCCTCCAAGTGCTGTGTCATCATCCTGGTCTGCCTTCAGTAAGAATCCCATCAAATGAGTTTAACTAGAATCACCCCTTGCCCCTAACGTTTCTTAGTGATTGTAAAACATTAAATCCTATCACTGTACTACATAGATGTCTGTACTTAAAGAAAGATAAACAAATTAACAGTAGGCTGTTATAATCAAATTTATGAGGATTTTATAATGTCTCAATAGTAGAAAAATGTACAACATCATTGTTTTCCAAATCTTTATTTCCACCCATTGGCTATTCATCTTGTTTTTTGGCTATAAAACCCCACTTTTCCTTGCAGTATTCAAAGTTGAGGCCCATCTCTCTCCCCTACTGCAAAACCCGATTAAAGTCATCCCTTGAATAAAGTCTTCTTTACTGTCTTTAACAAGTATTAAAGTAATATTTAACATTACAGAAAACAAAGAATTGGTTATAAAGAGATAGACAATTGTTCTTAATAGATTACAAAGCAAAGCAACATGACTAATAAGTCTGCAAAGATAAGGATTTAAAAAGATACGTTATTTAAAGTGTATCACAGAATCTGGGAATGTAAAGAGAAAATGAATAGGGTTGAAAGTGGCACTGAATTTCTCATTTTACACAAAGACAAACCAAAATACATTAAATCATGACTGATCTTAATAAGAAACATATATACATAGAGAACAAAAACAATCAGAAATAATACAAAACAAGCTTATGCCTTATAAAATCACTAGGGGAAAAACAGTAATAAAACTTGAATAACTTGTCCAAACTGACATAGTTAAGGACTGAAAAACCCAGAGTTCAAACCAGAATTGCAATCTTACAGAGTCCAACCACTTCATAGCTATATTAGAAACATTCTTATCTGAGAAAATGTGGTTTTAAATGACTATCTGAAGTTATTTTGTGCAATCTAATATCAAATTTAAAAACAGAACCCCTGTCTTCAGATTTTAAATGATTTGGCAGCAGAAAATAGGCTGTGTGGTCTAATACACATTCATACCTCGATACTATGTATAACTTGGCTCCAGTAATACCCATCCCACCTCCCCAAAAAGAAAAAAAGTTACCAAGTTAATTTATGTTTACAGTGTGAATACAAACTAACAGAGAATCAAATCTCCAGTCACAAATAATAAAAACCCTAACTTGAAAACTGTGACACTAACGATTCCCAAATTTGCAATATCTAGACAAAAGGTAGAAATAAGCAATTTTTCAGTGAATATTGATGAAGAATAAAAGAAGAGTTCTGTAAAACGGATGTAATGGACATAAAGCAAACATTTATGGAGTCAAAATGTCATTTTCTCTTACAGTTTATATCGTCACACATACGCATTACAAAGGTAGGCAGGAAACCTTGTCAATTTCAGGAAGTGTCATGCCATAAAATGATAAGCCATAGGGAAAAACAAATATCAGAATCAAGTTGCTAAAGCAAAGGCAAAAATAAAAATTTAAAGCAAAACATACATTGATTTGACTGTCATGGTTCGTCGGGTTTGGCATGATCCCTGGCAGGATCTGTTTTATATTGAGAAATGATGAACATTTGCTCTCTCTGCCGACATGTTTTCAGTGAGGTGCAGGCCATAGGAAATGCTAAGGAACATTTAATTATCCCTCCAGCATTATAATAAACTGAAAGAGATCTGGGGAAAATACAAATAACAGCACATTACAAATCTCCTGTGGCACCCTGGAACCCCTACAAAGGAAATGTTAACATGTTTTCCATTCACTCAGCCTAGGGCATAATTCTCCCATTTCCTGGCTATACTAATTTCATAAAGAATAATTTAACTGTTATATAGAACACACACAATCAAAAGGAAAAGAAGGGCTAGGGCTACAAAACCTTTCTTGCTTTTAATTGTTTATTCATTCTGATTGGGATTGGAAGGCCTTTAAAAGACAAATGTCTGGCAGCTATAAATAATTAAATACTAGCAAAGAGCAGTAACAATTATAAGAAAGAAAACCGATTATACACATTTCCAGTGAAAAGAGACACCACTGAATACTAAACTTAGAAAACAAAAAATAATTGATAACCTTTATAGAAATATGTTACAAGACAATTAAGTCAACATATTCAATAACATCATTCTTATAAGAATACACTCCTCTTGTGGAATAAAATATTTATTTCCATAACATAAAAAATGAAAGGAAAACTTGCACTGAGAAACCTATCCCACTCAGATTTGTTTTGTTTTAATGTCTTCCTTGGAAACAAGTCATCATGGCAGGGACAAAAACAAAGCAAAAACATAAACTCATCTAGATTATCTAAGAAAACTGTGGCTTACACTGACATTCTTGAAGCTATTATCCTTTTTTTTTAAAAAAAAAAAAAACAATGATAAGAGTTTAGGAAGAAAGGGTGGGAGAGGTCTGTCTAATTGGTATAGAAGAAGCCGGAGGGCTTTCTCTTCATGTTTTCAATAATCAATCCTTCAAGAGTATCCTAATTTACAGTAATTATTTTCAATATGAGGTGACAACTTCTTTGTACATCCCTTTATAGCATGTTAACCTTTCTACCACTCATGAGTTATACAGCATATAGCAGGAATAAAGTAGATGTTTGAAAAAGGAAGCAAATGATTTGTTTAAAAGAAGAGTATAAAAGTCTTGGTTTTAGCTAAGCACATTTTAGGTATAAGATTATACGGGCATATAAAGCATTGCAAAGAGCTTTTAATATCTTATAGTTTGGCTACTTATAATAGGCTTATTAATCAAAAAAGTTATGAGAAATTATAATTGATATACGCTACAGTTTAATATGCTTGAAATTAAACACCCTAAGAAGCTTCTAAGTGCTTTTCTTCCCTTCAAAACAAAATAATTAGTTGTCATTTCCTTAGGTCTGACATGTTGCTAATTTCCAGGATACATAAAGCTGCATGAAATCAGTTTAAATTGTAGAAAAGGATGATCAAATATAGATAAGCCATAAGAGACTGAAATTTCAGATAAGTCCAAAGGGAAACTATGTTAGAGTCATGAGAATTTGTCTTGTCAGGAAACAAAACGCAAAAACTTCAGTAATTTAAGCTCTGTCCAGCAACAGTCATTTTCACATTAACCACAAGAAGCCAAGGATAGCTTTTAAAAAAATAACTGTTTTATAGCTCTTAGCAGGGGACCACCCAACATGCTAGGCCACCCAGTAAATATCATGTGATGGTGATGATAAACTCTAAAATATGGATTGTATGCCAAATTGTATGGTGCTTAAGAGGCATGAGAAAAAGTCACTGAACCATGTTAAACTCTAGAAATCCATTAGTTGAGGATTTAAACGAGATTCTAAATTTGTGAAAGTGTAACTGCTTTACTTACAACTTTTCACATTTCTGAAAAACAGCTTAAACAAAAATATGGAAATATTTTCTCCAACACCAGCCATTTTACAAATTAAAATTTTATTTTAAAATGTGAATTAAATTTAACTTAAACCACAAACATTCACCCTATTTCTTAATTGCTACTCATCTCTTTTCAAAACCCACTCAGACATCCAAATTGACATTTAAAATAAAATGCCTTATGTTGATTTCATATATTGGCTATTGTGAATAGTGCTGCAATAAACATGGAAGTGCAGATATCCCTTTCACATGCTCGTTTCCCTTCCTTTCGATAAATAACCAGTAGGTGGATTGCTGGATCCTATGGGCTCTATTTTTATTTTTTTGAGGAACCTCCATACTGTTTTCCGTAATGCCTATACTAATTTACATTCCCACCAATGGTGTGTAACAGCTCCATCTCTCTGTTATTGTCTTTCTGATAACAGCCATTCTAACTGGTATGAAATATCTCACTGTGGTTTAGATTTGCTAATGATTAGCAATGTAGCACATTTTTTTCCATGTAACTTCTTGGCCATTTGTATTTTTTTTTTGTACTTTATATTCTGGGGTACATGTGCAGATCATGCAAGATTGTTGCATAGGAACATTCACGGCAAGGTGCTTTGTTGCCACCATTCCCCCATCACCTATACCTGACATTTCTCCCTACGTTATCCTTACCCCCCCATCCCTCCCATAGCCACCCCCAACGGACCCCAGTGTGTGATACTCCCCTCTTTGTGTCCAAGTGTTCTCACTGTTCAACACCTGCCTATGAGTGAGAACATGCAGCCTTTGATTTTCTCTTCTTGTGCCAGTTTGCTGAGAATGTTGGTTTCCAGGTTCATCCATGTCCCTACAAAGGACACCAACTCATTGTTTTTTATGGCAGCATAGTATTCCATGGTGTATATGGACCACATTTTCTTGGTCCAGTCTATCATCAATGGGCACTTGGGTTGGTTCCAAGTCTCTGCTATTGTGAACAGTGCCGCGATGAACAAGCATGTGCAAGTGTCTTTATAACAGAACAATATACAGTCCTTTGGGTATACACCCAGGAATGGAATTGCTGGGTCAAATGGAATTTCTATTTCTAGATCCTTGAGGAATCGCCACACTGTCCTCCACAATGGTTGAACTAATTTACACTCCCACCAACAGTGTAAAAGTGTTCCTATTTCTCCACATCCTCTACTATCTGTTGTCTCCAGATTTAATGACCACCATTCTAAATGGTGTGAGATGGTATCTCAATGTGGTTTTGATTTGCATTTCTTTAATGACCAGTGATGATGAGCATGTTTTCATATGTTTGTTGGCTTCACAAATGTCTTCTTTTGAAAAGTGTCTGTTCACATCCTTCGACAACTTTTGGATGGGTTGGTTTTCTTGTAAATCTGTTATAGTTCTTTGTAGATTCTGGATATTAGCCCTTTGTCAGATGGGTAGATTGCAAAAAGTTTTTCCCATTCTGTTGGTTGCCAGTTCACTCTAACTATTGTTTCTTTTGCTGTACAGAAGCTGTGGAGTTTTATTAGATCCCGTTTGTCTATTTTGGCTTTTGTTGCCATTGCTTTTGGTGTTTTAGTCATGAAATTCTTACCTATGCCTATATCCTGAATGGTTTTGCCTAGATTTTCTTCTGCGGTTTTTATGGTGTTAGGTCTTATGTTTAAGTCCTTAATCCATCTGGAGTTAATTTTAGTGTGAAGTGTCAGGAAGGGGTCCAGTTTCTGCTTTCGGCACATTGCTAGCCAATCTTCCCAGCACCATTTATTAAACAGGGAATCCTTTCCCCATTGCTTGTTTTTGTCAGGTTTGTCAGAGATCAGATGGTTGTAGATGTGTGGTGTTGCTGTGGAGGCTTCTGTTCTGTTCCACTTATTTATGTATCTGTTTTTGTACCACTACTGTGCTGTTTTGATTATTGTTGCCTTGTAGTATAGCTTGAAGTCTGACAGCATGATGCTGCCAGCTTTGTTCTTTTTGCTTAGGATTGTCTTGGCTATGCGGGCTCTTTTTTGGTTCCATGTGAAGTTTAAA
>NW_016107360.1:259429-273557 GCF_001604975.1 Cebus imitator
CTTTGGGCAGTATGGCCATTTTCATAATATTGATTCTTCCTAACCATGAGCATGCAATGTTTTTCCATCTGTTTGTGTCTTCTGTTATTTCGTTGAGCAGCAGTTTGTAGTTCTCCTTGAACAGGTCCTTTACATCTTTTGTTAGTTGTATTCCTAGGTATTTTATTCTTCTTGTAGCAATTGTGAATGGGAGTTCGCTCTCGATTTGGCTCTCTGTTTGTCTGGTATTGGTGTACAGGAATTCTTGGTGATTCCTGAGACTTTGCTGAAGTTGCTTATCAGCTTATGGAGAGTCTGGGCTGAAGCAATGGGGTCTTCTAAATATACAATCATGTCATCTGCAAATAGAGAAAATTTGACTTCCTCCTTTCCTAAATGAATACGCTTTATTTCTTTTCTTGCCTGATTGCTCTGGCTAAACCTTCCAATACTATATTGAATAAAAGTAGAGAGAGCGGGCATCCTTGTCTAGTGCCAGATTTCAAAGGAAATGCTTCCAGTTTTTGCCCATTCAGTATGATACTGGTAGTGGGTTTGTCATAATAGCTTTTATTATTTTGTGATAGGTTCTATTGATACCCAGTTTATTGAGAGTTTTTAGCATAAAGCGCTGTTGAATTTCGTTGAAGTCCATCTCTGCATCTATTGAGATAATCCTGTGGTTTTTGTCTTTGGTTTTATTTATGTGGTGGATTAAGTTTATAGACTTGTGTATGTTCAACCAGCCTTGCATCTCTGGAATGAAGCCTACTTGATCGTGA
The DNA here is from genome assembly GCF_001604975.1 of Cebus imitator. Taxonomy (NCBI): domain Eukaryota; kingdom Metazoa; phylum Chordata; class Mammalia; order Primates; family Cebidae; genus Cebus; species Cebus imitator. Next base: position 260,191 of record NW_016107360.1, read on the forward strand.
TGGATAAGCTTTTTGACATGCTGTTGCAATCAGTTTGCCAGTATTTTACTGAAGATTTTTGCACCTATGTTCATCATGGAGATTGGCCTGAAGTTTTCTTTTTGTTGAATCTCTGCTGAGTTTTGGTATCAGGATGATGTTGGTCTCACAAAATAAGTTTGGGAGGATTCCCTCTTTTTGTATTGTTTGGAACAGTTTCAGAATGATTGCTACCAACTCCTCCTTGTATGTCTGGTAAAATTCAGCTGTGAACCTGTCTCGACTTGGACTTCTTTTGGGTGGTAGGCTGTTAATTGCTGCCTCAACTTCAGCCATTTGTATTTTTTTGAGAAATGACTCAGATGATTGTAGTATATATATGCAATAGAATACAATTTACTCATAAAAAAAGAATGAAATTCTGTCATTTTTGATAACATTGATGATCCTGGAGAATATTATGTTAAATGGAATAAGTCAGGTAAAAGAGATAAATGCTGCATGTTTTCATTCATGTGGAAGCTAAATATGCTGATTTCATATAAATAGAGAGAACAGTGGTTATTAGTGGCTAAGATGGAGAAAGTTTGGCCAGTAGATACAAAATTGTAGCTCGATAGAAGGGATAAGTTCTAGTGATCTACATCATTACAGGGTAACTATTATTAACAATAATCAATTGAATATTTTCAAATAGTTATGAGAGGTTTTTAATATTTCAACAAATAAAAATGATAAATGTTTCAAGTGCTGGATATGCTAATTACCTTGATTTAATTAAAACACATTGTATATATGTATCAAAATGTCACATTGTGCCCATAAATATGTACAATCAAATGTCAATTAAAATAATTTGAATATATATATGCATATACACACTGTATACATACATACATACACACACACACACACACACGCACACACACACATACTCTCCCCTATTTTCATTAAAGAGTGGAGAGAGGAAGCCAAAAAGGAAGAATAGCTTTTCGAAAACCAAATCTTGCTACTTTAAGACTGTGAATATGCTGGGCATGGTGGCTTATGCTGGTAATTCAAGCACTTTGGGAGGCCGAGGTTGGCGGATTATGTGAGCTCAGAAGTTTGAGACAAGCCTGTTCCACATAGCGAAACCCTGTCTCTACTAAAAATACAAAAATTAGCCAGGCATGGTGGCATGTACAGTAATCCCATCTACCTGGGAAGCTGAGTCAGGGGAGTCACTGGAACCCGGGAGACAGAGGCTGCAGTGGGCTGAGATTGTGCCACTGCACTCCAGCCTGGGTGACAGCGGGACACTTTGTCTCCAAAAAAAACCCCAACTATGAATAAACACAAAGCAGAGTTTTCGTTCCTTTAGATATAGTAAGTTCTAAATTTCTCCCCTGCCCCCAATTATAAACAGTACAAAGCACAGTCTCTGCCATTTACTCTGGGGATGTTTACATCATGTACAATTTACCTAAAAATAACTTCTTTCTTCAATGCAACCCAATAAAATAGTTTAAGAGCTAATTAAAAATAAATTTGATGAGTCAACTACAGAGTAATCACCATAAATTTGAAGATAATATAAGAAAGCTAAAAGTCAAGACATGGTATGCTCTCAATTGACTCAATTAGAAGTAAAATTATAGTAATGAACCACCTCATAAATAACCAAGTGTTACAAATTCTAAGTATATCTTTGAAAAAGAAATAGATTATTTTTTAATTGTATGAAATAGGATGTCTAGTGGGTGATGACTTCAAGATATATCAGAAGAATTTTATTGTTTATTTTATTGTTTTAAGAATTTATTTCAAAAAATTTTCAAGAAGCTAGATCAAGATGGTAGCCTCAGGACACATCTTTGTCATTTTAAATCCCTACAAATATGTATTGGTGTTAGTGGTGTTAGATGCACAACAGAAGCATGCCTACACACACATACACACAAATATATACATAATAATACTAGAAAAGAAAGATGAATTCTATGATGTGACTAGGAATTGGAGAATTTCTAAGAAATAGAAAAAAATAAAATTAAACTGGAAACAAAAAAAAAAAACCCACAAAATCATGCACAAGGTAAGGCTCTATAAAAGCCAACAATGGGTGTATTTAACTTTCAGGTGGGAAAAAATCAAGAAGCAGAAAAAGATCCTGTGGCAGTCTTTGAAGTAAGGACCCATAAAACTATATTCTTAGCACTCAGTAGGCTCTTCCTCCATTCCCTATCTGCATTAAAGAACTGGAAATAAGTATGTTTATCTACTGTCTAAAACAAATCATCCAGAGCACTTCAACCAGAGAAATAACAGTCTTAGTTTTCCAGGAAATCCTGGAACGAAAACGGATTTTCATATGAAGGAAACAAACTATCAGGAGGCAAGATCCAAATGTCTTACATGTTGTTTGTTCTCTCGACCCACAGCCACTGACATACACTTCGGCTCATTTCGAAGATTAGCAATAACCAAATATGTATAGAAGGTCAATACAATGAAAGGAAGTCAGTGAATTTAACAAACATTCAAAGAAAATATTGGTATTTCAAAGAAATAAAAAATGATCCTGGCCGGGTACAGTGGCTCAAGCCTATAGTTCCAGCACTTTGGGAGGCCAAGGCAGTCAGGGATCACAAGGTCAGGAGTTCAAAACCAGCCTGACCAATACGGTGAAACCCCGTCTCTACTAACAATACAAAAATTAGCAAGACATGGTGGTGCACACCTGTAATCCCAGCTACTTACGAGACTGAGGCAGGAGAATCACTTGAACCCGGCAGGCAGAGGTTTCAGTGAGCCAAGACTGCATCACTGCACTCCAGCCTGGGCAGCAGAGTGAGACTCTGTCTCCAAAAAAAAAAAAAAAAAAAAAAAAAAAAAAAAAAAAAAGTTCCTAATATATGGTTCATAACCCAATAAGGATTAAAAATCTTCCGTGTCTAAAATACCTAGAATTGCATTTGGACATACTGAAAACTAAAAATATCATCACTGAAAAACTCAATAGAAGACTGTAAAGCAGAATGAGTACAGGTGAAAATAAAAATTAGTAAGCTGGACAACTGACTCCAGGAGTTCTTCTAGCATACAGAGAAAAAGAAAGACAGAAATAGAGACACAAAAGTTCCAAAAATGACTGATAACTTACACGACGTGCTTGTGAAAGGAATATTGGAGTTCTGTCACATAAAAATAAGCTATGAAAGTCAAACAAAATTGAAACAATGATTGATTCCCAAATTTGTACAAAGAAAAAATAGTATGTTACAGGACTGAGAACTAAATGCCATTCACATAATGAAAATAATGTGAACAATGAACATTGTGTTAATTAAAAGTTGTGGTAATATGTAGACAATGTTCTCACTGCACTACATTGTGAAAAAGAAGTATGTATCCTAGGATTTCAAATTTGGTTCACATATAAAAATCAATCAGTGTAATTTAATACACTACGAAATTAAAAACCAAACAATATAAACTTTTAAAGAGATGCCAAAAAAATTTAGCATTATTCAACAACTATCCCTATGAAAACAAATAAGAACTAAATAAAGGATGAGAATCACTGTTTTATTAAGAATTTCCCTTAAAGTCAGAGAAAGAATAATGATAACTATTAAAATGTATCCTTGTATTTGAGTTCTTGGCTAATGTAACAAGAGAAATAAATAAGAAGTTTAAATATTAAAAATAAATAAGTTTAAATAATAGAAAATAAGAAATAAATTTATCCTCCTTTTCAAACATAAACAGTTATAAAATTGGTACTAATTGAGTTTAGTAGGTGGTTGGGTAAGAAAACAATCAACTCACAAAACAATATGAGCTTTCCTATGTAAAGAGAATAATCAATTATAAAATTTAATGTTCTAAAAATTTCCATTCACAAAATTAGGTAGCTTTGAAAACACTGCCAATAACTAGTTATAAAATATAAAAAATCATAATCACAATAGCCCAAACAAAACAAAAACCCATAAAATAGTAATATTGAGGTATGGAAAGGTGTCAGGTAAAGCAATGATATTGCCAAATTAAACACATAAATCACCAATAAAAATTAGTAACTGCACCTCAACACAAGTAACTTAACCTATAGTTTTGGCTATACAAAAATAATGAATCACAAAATGCGACTCTAATGTTAAATCTTACTCATTCAGCATTTTAATATCTAATTTTATTAGTATTCTTACACTGAATTTTTGTTGACTGATAAAACAGTCAAATATTATGTTAATTTTGGTCCAGATTTACACTAAAGAAGTAATGAGTTCATGCAATTTCTGAGGCTGCCATATTCTTTGACTATAGCTATAATTTATTCCATTGTAGTAATTTACAATGGATTAATTTTCACTGATATCAAGTACATGTGGGTCTCTAAGGAATAACCATGCTGTCTTCCACAATCACTGAACTAATATTTACTCCCAGCAACAGTGTAAAACTGAACAACACACACGGGCCTGTTGGAGGGTGGGGGTTGGAGGAGGAAGAACACCAGGAAGAATAGAATGAATGCTTGGCTTAATACTTAAGTGATGGAATGATCTGTACAGCAAACCGTCAAGGCACACATTTACCATGTAACAAACCTGCACATCCTGCACATCTACCCTCGACCTTAAAATAAAATTTGTAAGTTAAAATTTAAAAAGTACTATATGGAAAAAAAATAAAGATGTAATTTTACAAAAAAAAAATTCATCCCAAATAATATCAGTGATCAAAAGTCCTATTTTCTTTTTTCAAAGAAAGGATGCTTGTGGCTACAGAAATTAGAAGAATTTTTAAATGACAAATCTCCTAATCTGGGTTAGACATAATCTGCTACTTTCACGTAAGAAGAACATTCAGAGAACATAGGGCCTCTAACAGAAGAAAGAGAAACCAGAAGATAAATAACAAAGCCAAAGAAATAACTTGACAAGAAAGCTGAACTTTGGCCAGAATACAAAACACAGGAGTTATTAGTGGTATGAGGTAGAAAAGGGGGGATGACAGTAAAAGAATCATCCATACCAGTTCCAAGTTGTAGGCCAGATGGAAAAATTATTTCCTAATAACACACCACCTCGGTAGAATTCTGTAATGAACAAAATTAAGAAAAAGCCAAATATGTTGCTATAACAGGTTATGTTAATTATGGAAACAGAAAGCAAAGTTATTAAGACTATGGTGTAAGATGAGTAGAACAGGAGTATCGTAACAGAAGCAAATGATCCAAACAACAGAAAATTTTTATGTGATTAAATGCATAATAATCTTTTTCAGTCTTATAGGTCTGTTCCAAACAAGAAATATTGGCACATACTGCTTCGATTATTATAGCTAAATCATAAGAGTCAAAGCATATGAGCCAAAGATTCAAAATTTTGTCAATCCATCCAATTTTAATTATTATCACACCATTTTTCAGGGTAAAATGACATGCTCTCTCTTGCCACATCATACATCAAGCTCACCCTTTCTCTCATCTAACTAATTAGCTCACTTTGAGTCCTTTGAATTTGTTAACATGTCCTCTGTCACAAGACCCTCATGTTATGTTGCCTCTACTCTAGAATGCTCTCTCATACCTTCAGATGGCTGCTTGGATGCAAAAACTGCTATTCATTCTATTCCTCTGCCTCAAGAAAGTCTTTGATCTCCTACCTAGGTCAAATACATCCATCTCAGGCTCTCATTACATCTCTCCTTTGTAGCATACCTCTGTCCCAGCTTTATGTGCTTGGATGGAAAAGTTGCCATTCATTCCATTCCTTCTCCTCAAGAAAGTGTTTGATCTCCTGCCTTGGTCAAATCCATTCATCTTAGGCTCTCGCTGTCTCTCTCCTTTTTAGTACATCTCTGTCCCAATTTTATGTGTTAGTGATTCTCTTCTTGCCTGAAGCTTCATGCCACAATACCAGATACCATGTCACATAATCTGTTTTTGCTCAGAATCGCATCCTGAATAGGTGCCATGTTAACCAAACCAGGGGAGCTCTCAATACATATTTTATTGTCAAGGGAAGGGGAGCTAAGCAAGCTTTGTACAGATTTTAAATAAGTAAAGATATAAGGAACAGAACCTTGGTTTCTGGAACTACTTGTTGCTAAGTTTCTGCAACTTTTTCAGAATGCAACTTTATTCTCTTTTTCTATAACAAATTTACATTTCGTCTCCCTTTCTCTCACCTTTTCCTTTCCTCATTGGTATCCAGTTACAATGATCAGAAAAGACATTTCTGTTTAAGGGTTCCAACCCTTCTGATATGTCACAATTCCAACTCTCAGGACCCATTCTTTGCTGGTTGGTTCCCTAGCTTCACAAGAATGAGGAAGTACACAAATAAATACTGCATTTAAAAAAAAATAAAAACTTGCTCCCATTCTACCTTAGATCATCTCAGATTCCATCCATAGCATGCCTGTGACACCCCACAAGAAAATCCATTGTCTTGACCAAACTCTTGATAGGAGGTATGTGTAAATAATAACATTATGATATTAAAATAGTACACATTTTATAATTTTTTGTTAATGGAAATAGATGACATTTTGCTTTTTAAAGCAAGATTTCACAGTTTGTTTCTTTAATGGTGCAATACTGGGTATTTCCCAGGCAGGAGGAAGTAAGAAAAAGGAGAACAAATAAAGACTCAAGAAAATCTTTACTTATATGACAGAATCCATGCTAAGCTACAAGGCTGGCTAGGAAATGTTATCGCAGATAAAAATTGAGTTCCCATAGTGAAGAAAAAGAAAAGAACCCAGCAGATTGTGTCTTGAGTTTTACTTAATTCTCAAAACAGAATTAAACAATAAGAGGAAAAATTCCATTCCTCTGTTCTATACAATCCATTTCTAAATTGAGGAATGGATTTCCAAAGGGCAAGAGTCAACTTTATAACAATGGCCCCACTGTCTCCTTCTGCCAACTTGCAAGAATTAGAATGGTTCCTGGAATGTTCTCTTTCCCTTTTGAATACTAAGTAGCACATTTATTTATGGAAAGTAATGAGTAATTAGTGTCTATATCCTATTTTAAAAATTAGGTCCAGAAGAGTATCACCTGCAAAGTATTCCTAGAAGTTTGGGCTTTAAAGATGATAAAGTTTCCTTCCGTAGACTGAATATTTGTGTCCCCCGAAATCCCTATGTTGAAACTTCATGCTCAATGTGATAGTTTTCAGAGGTAGGGCCTGTTGGAGGTGATTAGGTCATAAGGACACAGCCATTATTACCAGGATTAGTGCCCTTATATAAGTGATCCCAGAAAGCTCCCACACCCTTCCACTATGTGACAACACAGTGAGAAGATAATCATGTATGAATCAGGAAGCAGGTCCTCACTAGACATGGCTCTGCCAGCCTCTTAAACCTGCCAGCCTCCACAACTGTGAAAAACAAACTTAGGTTGTTTATAAAACCACCAAGTCTATGGTATTGTTATAGCAGACTACAAAGACTAAAAAAAATTGACACCACAAAGTGGGGGCTTCTGAAACAAAACCTAAAAAAGTGGAAGAGACTTCGGAACTGGAAAATGGGTAGAGACTGAGTTTTGAGGTGTATACAAGAAAAAACGTACATTGCTATGAAAAGATCATTAGAGGCAATTTTAGAAAGAAAAGAAGAAAGCTATAGAGAAAGCTTTAATTTTCTTACAAAATAACTAAGTGTTCCTGAATACAATGTTGATAATAAGGAAGGAAAAAGTCATTCGATGAAGAATCACATAGAAATTAGAAACATATTATTGAAAACTGGAGGAAAGGTGATTCTTGTTATAAAGTGGTTGCCCCCGGTACAGCTCAAGCGGGCTGAAATGTTACTGGCGCTGTGGTGGAAGCTCACTTTGGAGTACAAAGTCAACACATTTTGGCAGCGGTGTACAGAGTACAGAGGTATCAACTCTTCCTCCACCTAGATTTTTCTTTTTTGAGACAGGATCTCGCTTTATCCCCTAGGTTGGAGTGCAGTGGCACTATCTCAGCTCAATGCACCCTCAACCTCCTGGGTTCAAGTGATTCTTCTGCCTCAGCCCCCCAGATAACTGTAACTACAGGCTGCACCATCACGCCTGGCTAATTTTTGTATTTTTTTTGTAGAGGCGGAGTATCACTATGTTGTTCACGCTGGTGGCAAACTCCTGAGCTCAAGTGATCTGCCCACCTTGGCCTCCCAAAGTGCAGGTAAGAGTAAGTCACTGTGCCCAGCCACCACCTAACTTTGAAAGGGCATCAGGCAGAGCTTCAGGCTTGGGATCTCACCCTTGGAGAGTTACAGTATAGGACCCAAGCCATTAGGGCAAAGCCTCAGCAGTGAACCACTACAAAGGAAGGGCTACTGCAAATATCTCCCATTAGGGCAATGCCTAGAGGAGCTGTAGTGGCTGGGAATACCTAGAGCCTAGAGCCTTGAGGAACCAACTCCTGCCTGGCAAATCTATAGGGGTAGCACTCTCAGTGCCATGGGTCTAGAGAAAAGAGCATGGAACGAAAGAGCGATCTTGACCCTTAAGATCTAATGACATCTGTCTTAGGTTTTGGACTTACGTAGGACTGCTTACTGCTTTATTTCTTTTCTACTACTCTCTTTCAGAGTGGCAATGTTCATTGTATGCCTGTAATGTCATTGTATTTTAGAAACATATAACATGTTTGTTTCACAGGTTCCCAGCTAAAGTACAATTTGCCTCAGGAGACCTTGACTACAGTAAGGAAGACAGGTTCTAAACAAATGAGTCTTACCCATAAAATGAAGAAAGCATATATAGAATTCTTTCATTGCAAGAAAAAAGAAAGAATTAAGAATGACTCAGGACTTTGTAAAGGGAAAATAATACTCAAAAAAGTAAAATTAGAGAAGCATATGTTTTAATGAGGTAAAAAAGAGGTAGAAAGTAGCAAAAGAGATGGAGTAAATTATTTCTTCATATGAAACTAACATCTATAGGTTTTATAACACCACTGACCCTTGAACTACATAAGCTTGAACTGCATAGGTTTACTTATATGCAATTTTTTAAAAAGGAAATTTACTGAAAAATTATTTGGAGATTTGCAACAATTTGTAAAAATTGGCAAATAGTGTAGCCTAGAAATACCAAAAAAATAAATAGGTAGGTTATGAATGTACAAAATATATGTAGATGCTAGTTTCTTTAATCATTTACTATCATAAAATATGCACAAGTCTACTGTAAAAGTTAACATTTGGCTGGGTGTGTTGGTTCAGGCCTGAAGTCTCAGGACTAAGAGGATGAGGTGGGAGGATTACTTGAGCTCAGGAGTTTAAGACTAGTCTGGGAAACATAGTGAGACCACATTTCCACCGAAAATACTAAAATTAGTCAGGCATAGTGGTGTGTGTCTGTAGTTCCAGCTACTTGGGAGACTGAGGTGGAAGAATCACTTGAGCCTGGCAAGTCAAAGCACTTGAGGTCAGGCGTTCAAGACCAGCCTGGTCCACATAGAAAAACCCCATCTCTAATATTTGGGCATGGTGGTGCATGACTCTGGTCCCACATACTTGGGAGGCTGAGGCATGAGAATTGCTTGATCCCAGAAGGCAGAGGTTGCAATGAGCTAAGATTGCACCACTGCACTCCAGCCTAGGTGACCAAGTAAGGGTCTGTCTCACACAAAAAAAGTGGGGTTAATATTTATCAAAACTCAATGCATACAACCACTTACAGACAGTAAACACCACCACTTGCAGTCAAGCAAGTGCAAACCAATTTAAAGTATAGTATTAAACTGTAACTACATAAAATTAAGTATAATTCATTCTGTACTAATGTAATAATTTCATAGCCACCTCCTGTTGCTATTTCAGTGGACTCAAATGTTGCAAGTGTCTGCTTAAAACACTGCATGATGCTAACCAACTCCACATGAGCAGTTCATCTCTCCATTAAAATGTTATGGTAAAAAGTGGTCTCTCCTGGTTCTTATGTATTTTTTTTTTTATCACATTCAGTGTAATACTATAAACCTTGGATAACACCATGGGAGCCATACAAAGTGCCACTGAAGATTCTGGAAGTGCTCTCAAAACGTGAAGAAAAGTCATGGCATTACTAAACAAAAACGCTGATGTGATTGATATATACACAGATTTAGGTCTGCAGCTGAGGATATCTTTCATTTCAGAGGATACGTCTTAAAAAGAAACGGTTGAGGTACACTTAACATATTAACAAATACGGTATTGTAAATGTATTTTCTCTTCCTTATGATTTTCTTAATAACCTCTTTTTCCTAGGTTACTTTATTGTAGGAATACAGTATATAATACATACAGCAGGGGTCTGCAGCCCCCAGGCCACGACCATTATCAATCCGTAGCCTGTTAGAATGTAATGATAAATGTCATACACTTATGAGAACTTAATGATAAATGTAATACACTTAAATAATCCTGAAACCATCCTCCCACTGACCCCACTCTGGGGAAAAATTGTCTTTCATGAAACTGATCTCTTACGCCAAAAAGGTTGGGGATGACTGGCATACAAGATATGTATTAATCAATTATGTTATTGCTAATGCAAGGTTCTTTGAACTCACTGCACCATGGACTACACTTTAGTCAAGCCATGGTGACCCCTGTGGCCCACCCGTACATCTCCAGATGGCCTCCTGGAGCCAGAAAGTCTACGGTAGCAGAAACACCACAAAAGGAGAAGAAGAGCTAGCTCATGCAGTGCCTGATGAACTGACCATGCAACATTCCACCATTGATCCTGCCTCAACTGATAAGTCAACCCTGTGATTCTGGACCCTATGGCCTGATTAACCAACCTTGTGACATTTTACCACTGTTCCTACCTCAACTGATAGGTCAAACTTGTGACATTGGACCCTGTGACATCCCACTCCCCAGCTTGCAAAAAGCCACCCTAAACTGTAATTTTCCATGACCTACCCTCAACCTATAAAATCAGTTCCTATTCCACCATCCTCTACTCTCTTTTCAGACTCAGCCCACTTGCACCTGAGTGAATAAACAGACTTGTCACTCACACAAAGCCTGTTTAGATGGTCTCTTCATTCAGATCATGTTTAACAGGTAAGTACCTTAGTAGTCAAGTTTTTAGGGAGTCAAAAGTTTTACACACATTTGACTGCATGAGGGTCAGTGCCCCTAACCCAATGTTGTTCAAGGGTATAATAATCAATAATCAAGAACACTTCCTTAAGATTCAACAGATAAGTAAAAACAAAAAATATATATATAACAAAAATGACCTGAGGATATGGACAATCCTCACATTTCTAAGACTTGCTTTCGTAAATTATAACTGAATCACAACGAGATCATGTACAAATGTATTAACTGTCAAAATACGAGAAAGGCTCTTAAGAAGTGAACACAACTAAATCTAATCATAAAGCAAAGTTAGAGTGGAAAGATTTAAGTGAACACTAAAATTTTTCCTGAAAATACAGAAAAATTTTATGTTATGATCACTTATGCATATATTTGTTTTGTTGTCTGGATTTTTATATCATGTTTCCTTAAAGTGGAACACACTATATTAAACTCATAGATAAATAACACTAGGCACTCTTGGCCACTATCTCAAAGCCCTATTATTCCAGTATGCCTGGAGGAAGCAATGGGGAAGGATGAATGATTTTATAACTTTTGAAGTTCATGTTTCATCAACTGTTAACATGCTCTTTGAATTGCTCACAACAAAACAGAAAAATCTTACAAAGGTTTTTAAAACAGGGATAATCTAAAATGCACAGAAGGTTTTAATAAATCTACGCAAGTACAGTGTCAAGCAAAATGTTAACATATACCTTTGTGAAGACCTCTGCTTGACTGGTCCTTGAAAGTTTTGTGGTTAGGTAAGACTTTATTATATAAACTGCATATTGAGCCTTTATGCCTTATAATTATGTTAAGTGTTTTTTTGTGAAAGTTTCTTCAGCTTATTTGGATTTTGCTTCCTCAGCTGGCAGCAATTAGACCCAAAGACCACCAGAAATAATTCTTCAATCCTTTTGGGATCCATGAGCTTATTATGAACACTTAAAGAAAGGTAAAGAAACATTAATTCTGATAAAACAAGGCCAGGGGGAAGGTTATTCTTTTCCATTAAAAAAAATTTTCCTCATAAATGATTCAAAAGACAAAAAAAGGAATAATTCTACCAACATATGCAACTTTATCTGAAATCAGAGCCACCCTATGCATAATTTTGAACTTTGAAAGTAACAACTCACACAAATTACTGACTACTTCTTGCCCAGTCAGTACATTCATTTAACAAAGCAATTTCCATATGAGCAACCACAAACATGTGGGCCTTCAGTTGTTAATCTCCCATGAAAAACTATTTCCAAAACTATTTTTAACTTGCATATAGTAGTGATTATCTGTTTATCTCTGAAGCATGAAAATTCTTATGGTGTCCTTTATTATGTATTTACGTACCATTTTCCCTTCTATGTCCCAGGCAAATGGAAGATTCACATCTTCTGCACAGGAACAAAAGTAAGGAAGAGTATTGCTTGCTTTACAATTGACTTCTATTCTGTCTCCCTAACTCTTACATGATTGGGACTACTTCTCAACAGCTTTTTGATTCTCCCTTCTTAGATAAAAAGTACAATTATGTAATAGCTGAAACCAACTAATGTTGAAGAGTAGATGAAATGGAAAATGAAGTTCATAATTCACTTAGACCATATAAGTATAAAATTATTACATATTTTACTATAAATTAGAAATTGATAAAGTAAAAGCATAAAAATCCATTCAAGATATTTAAATGTAGATATGAACTAAGATCTCTTGCATGCTTTTTATCCAGTTTGTAAATTAACTCATTTAATACACTTAATAACCATGAGATAAACACACTGTTTGAATTGACAGAGAGATCCAAGATGGCTGAATAGGAACAGCTCTGGAGTGCAGTTTCCAGCAAGAACGTAGAGGGTAAGTGATCACTGTATTTCCAAAAGAGTTTTTACTGCTCACAGACCAGGTGATTCCCAGACGGAAAAGTGCCACGAGTCTCCAGCGTGGCTGCTTCAGCCAGCACAGCAGGTCTCCGCACAAACACTCACACAAATCTAGGTGGCAATTTCAACTGGTGCCTGGAATGCCTGGCAGACAGAGTCACCCATTCAACTGACAAAAAAGGGACTGAAACAGAGAGCCAGGTCATCTGGCTCAGCAGACATCACCTCCCAACAAAGACCAGCAATCTGAAATGCTCTGGATTGAGTTTCACAGCAAGCACAGCTGGCCCTGGGACAGTCTAGCTCGGTGGGGGGAAGGGCGTCTGTCATTACTGAGGCAGTGCACCATTATAGAGACAGTCTGCCATTACTGAGGCAGACCGCCATTATTTAGGCAGTTGTAACTAGACCTCT
>NW_016107360.1:273726-305373 GCF_001604975.1 Cebus imitator
GCCCAGTTGATTTTTTGTATTTTTAGTAGAGACGGTGTTTCACCATGTTGACCAGGATGGTCTCGATCTCTTGACTTCGTGATCCACCCGCCTCGGTCTCCCAAAGTGCTGGGATTACAGGCGTGAGCCACTGCGTCCGGCCTAGACCTCTATTAACAAAACCGCAAGGAAGTTTACAGAGCGGCTAGGCAGAACCCATGGCAGCTCAGCAATGCCTCTGCTGACAGACTGTGACTAGGCTACCTCCTTGCTGGGCAGGGCATCTCTGAAAAAAGGCAACAGCACATCGGGAACTTACAAATAAAGCCCCACCTTCCCAGGACAGAGCAACTGGGGAAAAAAAGGTGGTTATAAGTTCTGCTGCAGCAGATGTAAACATACCTGCCCAGCAGCTCTGAACAGAATGATGGAGCTCATAGCTAAGCATTTGAGCTCCTATAAGGGAAAGACTGTCTCTTCAAGCAGCTCCCTGACCCCCATATATTCAAAGAGACACCTCATAAAGGAGAGCTCAGGGTGACATCTGGTGGGTATCCTTCTGGTACAAAGGTAAAAGAAGAAGAAACTGGCAGCAACCCTTACTGTTCTGCAGCCACCACAGGTGATCCCCAGGCAAGCAGGGTCTGGAATGGACCTCCAGCAGTCCTATAGGAGAGGGGCCTGTTAGAAGAAAAACTAAAAAACAAACAAACAAAAAATAACTTCATCATCAACAAACAGAACGTCCACTCAGAGGCCCCATCTGAGAGTCACGAACTACAAAGACCACAGGTAGATAATTCCACAAAGATGGGAAGAAACCAGTGCAAAAAGGATGAAAACACCAAAACCAGAATGCCTCTCCTTCTCCAAGGGATCACAACCCCTCACCAACAAGGGAACAAGGCTGGATGGGGAATGAGTCTGATGAATTGACAGAAACAGGCTTCTGAAGGTGGGTAATAACAAAATTCTCTGAGCTAAAAGATCATTTTCTAACCCAATGCAAAGAAACTAAGAAACTTGAAAAAAGGTTTGACGAAATGCTAACAAGAATAAACAGCTTAGAGAAGACTATAAATGAACTGATGGAATTGAAAAACACAACACGAGAACTTTGCAAAGCATACATAAGTTTCAATAGCTGAATCGACCAGGCAGAAGAAAGGACATCAGAGATTGAAGACCAACTCAATGAAATAAAAGGAGAAGGCAAGATTAGAGAAAAAAGAGTAAAAAGAAAAGAACAAAGCCTCCAAGAGATATGGGATTATGTGAAAAGACCTAATCTACGTTTGATAGGTGTACCTGAATGTGACAGAGAGAATAAATTAAAGCTGGAAAACACTCTTCAGGATATTATCCTGGAGAACTTCCTCAGCCTAGCAAGGCAGGCCAATATTCAAGTCCAGGAAATACAGAGAATACCACAAAGATATTCCTTACCAAGAGCAACCCCAAGGCACATGGTCAACAGATTCACCAGGGTTGAAATGAAGGAAAAAAGCCAACGGCAGCCAGAGAGAAAGGTTGGGTTACTCACAAAGGGAAGCCCATCAGACTCACAGTGGATCTCTAAGCAGAAACCTTACAAGCCAGAAGACAGTGGGGCCAATATTCAACATCCATAAAGAAAACAACTTCCAACCTAGGATTTTATATCCAGCCAAACTAAGCTTCATAAGTGAAGAAGAAATAAAATCATATACTAACAAGCAATTGCTCAGAGATTTCATCACCAACAGGCCTGCCTTACAAGAGCTCCTGAAAGAAGCACTCAACAAAGAAAGGAACAACCAGTACAAGCCACTCCAAAAACAAACCAAATGGTAAAGAACGTTGACACAATGAAGAAACTGCATCAACTAATGGGCAAAACAACCAGCTAGCATCAAAATGGCAGGATCAAATTCACACACAATACTAACCCTAAATGTAAATGGACTAAATGTGCCAATCAAAAGACACAGACTGGCAAATTGGATAAAAAGTCAAAACCCATAGGCATGCTGTATCCAGGAAACCCTTCCCATGTGCAAGAATACACATAGTCTCAAAATAAAGGGATGGAGGAAGATTTACCAAGCAAATGGAGAGCAAAAAAAGCAGACATTGCAATCCTAGTCTCTGATAAAATAGATTTTAAACCGACACAGATCAAAAGAGACAAAGAAGGGCATTATATAATAGTAGAAGGATCAATGCAACAGGAAGAGCTAACAAACCTAAAAATATATGCACCCAATACAGGAACACCCAAGTACATAAAGCAAGTTCTTAATGACCTACAAAGAGACTTAGACTCCCACACAATAATAGTGGGAGACTTCAACACTCCACTGTCAATATTAGACACATCAATGAGACAGAAAATTTAAAAGGATATCCAGGACTGGAACTCAGATCTGGACCAAGCAAACCTAGTAGACATTTACAGAACTCTCCACCCCAAATCCACAGAATATACATTCTTGTCAGCACCACATCACACTTACTCTAAAATAGACCACATAATTGGAAGTAAATCACTCCTCAGCAAAAGCAAAAGAATGGAAATCATAACAAACAGTCTCTTAGACCACAGTGCAATCAAATTAGAACTCAGGATTAAGAAATTAACTCAGAACCACACAACTTCATGGAAACTGAACAACTGGCTCTTGAATGTTGACTGGCTAAACAATGAAATGAAGGCAGAAATAAAGCTGTTCTTCGAAACCAACAAGAAAGAAGACACAACGTACCAGAATCTCTGGGACACATTTAAAGCAGTTTCTAGAGGAAAATTTATAGCAATAAATGCCCATATGAGAAGAAATGAAAGACCTAAAATCGACACCCAATCATCAAAATTGAAAGAGCTAGAGGAGCAAGATTAAAAAAACTCAAAACCTAGCAGAAGACAAGAAATAACTAAGATCACAGCAGAACTGAAGGAGACAGAGACACAAAAAACACTTCAAAAAATTAATAAATACAGGAGCTGGTTTTCTGAAAAGATTAACAAAACAGACCACTAGCCAGATTAATAAAAAGAAAAGGGAGAAGAATGAAATAGAGGCAATAAAAAATGAAAAAGGGGATATCACCACCTATTCCACAGAAATACAAACTACCATCAGAGATTACTACAAACAACTCTATGTACATAAACCAGTAAACCTGGAAGAAATGGATAAATTCCTGGACAAGTGCACCCTCCCAAGCCTAAATCAGGAAGAAGTCAGAACCCTGAATAAACGAATAACAAGGGCTGAAGTTGAGGCATCAATTAATAGCCTACCAACCAAAAAATCCCAGGTCCAGATGGGTTCACAGCTGAATTCTACCAGACATACAAGGAGGAGCTAGGATCACTCCTTCTGAAACTATTCCAAAGAATACAAAAAGAGGGAATCCTTTCCAAATCATTTTTTTTATGAGACCAACATCATCCTGATACCAAAATCCAGCAGAGACTCAACAAGAAAAGAAAACTTCAGGCCAATACCCATGATGAACATTAATGCAAAAATCTTCAATAAAATACTGGCAAACTGATTGCAACAGCACATCAAAAGGCTTATCCACCATGATCAAGTAGGCTTCATCCCGGGGATGCAAGGCTGGTTCAACATACTCAAGTCTATAAACATAATTCACCACATAAACAGAACCAGACAAAAACCACATGATCATCTCACTAGATGCAGAGAAGGCCTTCAACAAAATTCAAAAGCCCTTTATGCTAAAAACTCTCAATAAACTAGGTATCGACAGAAGGTATCTCAAAATAATTAAAGCTATATATGACAACCCACAGCCAGTATCATACTGAATGGGCAAAAACTGGAAGCATTCACTATGAAATCTGGCACTAGACAAGGATGCCCTCTCTCATCACTCCTATTCAATATAGTATTGGAAATTCTAGCCAGAGCAATCAGGCAAAAAAAGAAAGAAGAAAAAGAAAGAAAGGAAAGGAAAGGGAAAGGGAAAGAAAGGAAGGAAGGAAGGAAGGAAGGAAGGAAGGAAGGAAGGAAGGAAGGAAGGAAGGAAGGAAGGAAGGAAGAAAGGAAGGAAGGAAAAAGGAAGGAAGGAAGGAAGGAAGGCAGGCAGGCAGGCAGGCAAGAAAGCAAGAAGAAATAAAGGGAATTCAATTAGGAAAGGAGGCAGTCAAATCGTCTCTATTTGCAGACGACATGATTGTATATTTAGAAGACCCCATCGTTTCAGCCCCAAATCTCCTGAAACTGATAAACAACTTCAGCAAAGTCTCAGGATACAAAATCAATGTGCAAAAATCACAAGCATTTCTATACACCAATAACGGACTTAAAGAGAACCAAATCAAGAACGAACTGCCATTCACAATTGCTACAAAGAGAATAAAATACATAGGAATGCAACCAACAAGGGATGTAGTTATCTTCAAGAAGAACTACAAACCACCGCTCAAGGAAATAAGAGAGGACATAAACAGATGGAAAAACATTCCATGCTCATAGTTAGGAAGAATCAATATTGTGAAAATGGACATACTGCCCAAAGTAATTTATAGATTCAGCACTATCTCCATGAGGCTACCTATGATTCCCTTCACAGAACTGGAAAATAGCTACCTTAAACTTCATATGGAACCAAAAGAGAGCCTGTATAGCCAAATCAATTCTAAGCAAAGAGAACAAAGCTGGAGGCATTATGCTACGTGACTTCAAACTATACTACAAGGCTACAGTAATCAAAACAGCATACTACTCGTATTGAAACAGATATAGACCAATGGAACAGAACAGAGGCATCAGAGGCAACACCACACATCTGCAACAATCTGATCTTTGACAAACCTGACAAAAACAAGCAATGGGGACAGGATTCCCTGTTTAATAAACGGTGTTGGGAAAACTGGCTAGCCATGTGCAGAAAGCAGAAACTGAACACCTTCCTGACACCTTACACTAAAATTAACTCCAGATAGATTAAAGACTTAAACATAAGACCGAAGACCATAAAAACCCTAGGAGAAAACCTAGGCAAAACCATTCAGGACATAGGCATAGGCAAGGTCTTCATGACTAAAACACCAAAAGCATTGGCAACAAAAGCCAAAATATACAAATGGGATCTAACAAAACTCCAGAGCTTCTGCACAGCAAAAAAACAAACAAACAAAAAAAACAAAAAAAAAAGAACAATCAAGAAAGTGGAGAGATCCCCAACAAAATGGTATAAAATATTTGCAAACTATCCATCTAACAAGTCATTCATTAGAGTGAACTGGCAACCAATAGAATGGGAAAAAAATTTTTGCAATCTACCCATCTGAAAAAGGGCTAATATCCAGATTCTACAAAGAACTAAAACAGATTTACAAGAAAACATCAAATAAACCCATCCAAAATTGGGCAAAGGAAATGAACAGACACTTCAAAAGAAGACATCCATGAAGCCAACAAACCTATGAAAAAATGCTCATCATCACTGGTCATTAGAAAAATGCAAATCAAAACTGCATTGAGATACCATCTCACACCAGTTAGAATGGCGGTCATTAACCATCTGGAGACAACAGATGCTGGAGAGGATGTGGAGAAATAGGAACACTTTTGTTGGTGGTAGTTTAAATTGGTTCAGCCATTGTGGAAGACATTGTGGTGATTCCTCAAGGATCTAGAAATAGAAATTCCATTTGACACAGCAATCCCATCACTGGTTATACCCAAAGGATTACAAATCATTCTATTATAAAGGCACATGGACACGTATGTTCACTGCGGGGCTGTTTACAATAGGAAAGACTTGGAACCAACTGAAATGCCCATTGATGAGAGACTCAACAAGGAAAATGTGGCACATATACACCGTGGAATACTATGCAGCCATAAAAAACAATGAGTTTGTGTCCTTTATAGGGACATGGATGAATCTGGAAACCATCATTCTCAGCAAACTGACACAAGAACAGAAAATCAAACACTGCATGTTCTCAAAGGCGAGTGTTGAACAATGAGAATACATGGACACAGGGAGGGGAGCATCACACATTGGGGTCTCTTGGGGAGTACTATGGGAGGGACAGTGGGGGGGTGGTGAGGTCAGGGAGCAATAACATGGGGAGAAATACCAGATACAGGTGACAGGGATGGAGGCAGCAAACCACATTGCCATGTATGTACCTATTCAACAATCCTGCATGTTCTGCACATGTACACCAGAACCTAAAGTGTAATAAAACATATTAAAAATATATATATTAAAATTGAAAAAAAACTGTTTGAGTTTTGCAGATGAGGAAAATAAACTTCACAAAGATTAAGTATCTCATCCAAGTTCAAACAAGTGATGGTCCTGGTTATTAAAATCAGTTCTATCTAGATTCAGAAAAATATTCTTTTTGTGACAATGCTGTATCCTTTTTGAAGGTCAAGGAGGAGCTAATTACAACTGAGACTGACTTCAAATATGTAGATCCTGAAACAGAATTACAATACAAATTATTGCAAACAATTGCTTTATATCACACATTCTTAAGGAACTCATAGTTACTGTTGGGCACAAACATCTTTATTTCCATAGTATCTTTTAGAACTGTTTCCATTATGTTAAATATGTGGATATAAGACCTTCACTAAGGAGATTTCATGAGAAAGAAGGTGCCCGTTATTTATTAGGGTGAGGTGACAGTAGTAGGTCATTTTTATACATGTACATGCATACACAAACATTTTGTATAAATAGATCTCTTAAAAATAAGGTATGTATCTTTTAAAATTTGTATCTAGATTATGGTGTCTAAAAGTATTCCCTGTATCTGATAGCTTTGAGCTCTATAGACAACAAAATCAAGATCGTATTTCAGAAAGAAGAACTGAGATGCTCAACTCTAGCAATGTAAATATTTGAACCTTTTTGATGTGATTTACCATGATCTAAGGGCTCAATCTTTGTGTTGCCCGAAATTCATATATTGAAATCCTAAGCCTCTGGAGGTAGGGCCTTTGGGAGGTAATTAGGTCATGAGGATAGAGACTTCATGAATGGGATTAGTACGTTGCTTGAAGAAGCTCCAGAAAGCTGCCTTGCTCATATTCCATGTGAGGAAACAGGCAGGAAGCACAGTCTATGGACCATGAATCAGGTCCTCACCAAACCCTGAATATGCCAGTGCTGGAATTGAACTTCCCAGCTTCCAGAACTACAAGAAATACATTTCTGTTGTTTATAAGCTACCTAGTGTATAGCTTTTAACAGCCCAAAAGACTAAGACACCTCAGGAAAGAGGTAGAATAAACAGATGAATGAGAACATTTCTCTTTGATATATTGTTGTATTTTAAAAATTATTTTCTTAAAAAAGGGCTCACATATTAACTTTTTAAAAAATAGTAATAGCAACAAAGAGAGCATTAAAAATTAAACATTCAAAGGAAGGCTGAATTTTAGAGACGGCTACACAAAATCTCCTTTTATTAGCCTACGATTAACAATACTATATATTAAACTGATTTTGTTATTTTATTCTAAAAAGAGGTTTAACTTTTCTTCCAATGAGACTGATCCTGTACTTCAGCTTTGATTAGAATATCTACTCATTTTTTTCCTAAGCTTTTCCTACAGAAAACTATCTTGGAAATAAACTTAATGAACAACTCTGTGCCAGACTTAAACTATGACCTTTGTATTTTTATTACCACAATGTATGCAGTACACAAACAACACATGATGAATGTGTTGTATAATAAATGCTTGTAATTATAATTTTATACAAAATATGAGCACTGAGTGTTCATTAAACCAGTAACGCTTCATTAAAATCTAAGAAAATATCCTATAGGAAAATATTTTACAGCATAAGCTTTATTCTTTTTTGAAGTGATGAGAAATGGATAACATAAATATTAAAACAACAATAAGTACAGCATGCTATGAAAGTCAGCAAAGTTAAAAGATCATAAACTATGTCAACCATTTATATGTATATATATCTGACATATTTCTCCATCTGAAGCCTTTATAGCTATTTATGTGAAAACAAGATAATCATTTCTAAAGAATGTATGCTGTATACTTACCACCTACAATAATGAACTTTCAGGTAGGACAAATGATTTACAGCTGAAATACCTATAATGCTTCCAGAAGCAAATCTGTCTATGCAAGGATAGCACTGGCAAAAGTACCACACCTCAAAGCAAAGGAAAAAAGCTAAAACCAACTTTTAGTATGGCCTGTGAAATGTAGAAAAGTGGAAATACCTTCAAAAACTATATACCAAGAATATTTTAGAATCTTTCAAAAGCTTTTAAGTAAACATGAGAGGGTATCCAAATTATACTACAAGTTTACATTTACCTATATTAACCTGTTTCATGTTTTATCTACCACCAGTTAGTGAGCTTCATGTAACTGCAATCCTACACAAGCTCCAAAGCATAAAAACAGGAAAAAAAAATGTAACTGGATGGCTTTGATACACTTTTCTCATTATATAAAATGTCTATATCCTACAAAATTAAAGAATAGTGTAATTTTCTTTAAAATTATCTTATAATTTGACCAACGGTAGAGAGTAAGAATGAGTGAAAATATCTAGTAAACGTTGTCAGGGGCCCATTTACCTCCTCTACCACTCTTTTTTTTTTTTTTTTTAAACAGAGTTTCACTCTCGTTGCCCAGGCTGGATTGCAATGGCAAAATCTTGGCTCACTGCAACCTCCGCTTCCCGGGTTCAAGCAATTCTCCTGCCCCGGCCTCAGCTTTCCAAGTAGCTGGGATTACAGGTTCCCGCCACCACACCCAGCTAATTTTTCTATTTTTAGTAGAGATGAGTTTTCACCATGTTGGTCAGGCTGGTCTCCAACTCCTGACCTCAAGTGATCCACCCACCTTGGCCTCCCAAAGTGCTGGGATTACAGGTGTGAGCCACTGCCCCCAGATGATTTACCCCCTTTATGAGCTCACTTAACATGAGAAAGGCATTAAAACTAATAATTGAGTAAGTGGCATTGTGGAATATTTGGAGGAATACAAGGAGGTAGAAACAGCAGTGTAGTCAAAGATCTGAGACTTAAGAACACTGTGATCTGGAGTAAATCATTAAGCTTCTTAATTTTCTCCATTCCTTTGCAAAACACAGACAACAAAATTTGACCTGTACATCCCTGAACCTACCTGTTCATGCCAGAATTTGTCTAAGATTTAAATGAAAAGTCTCAGAAAGTCAAAATCAAATATAACATTTTATGAAGTTAATTCTCATATACAGTTTAGGACTGATTCATTTGATACTACTGAGGGGAAAAGACAAATTAAAAACCTTTATAGAATGAGTGTTTTATATCTAAATAATATTAACACTGAAATATTAGGTTGGTGAAAATGTTAGTGTGGTTTTTGCCATTAATTTTAAAAACTGCAATTACTTTTACACCAACCTAATAATTTAAAATAGAAACACTATCTAGAAACCAGAAGCTTTTATCTTTCTCTTTCAACTAGATTATACTTGTCTTCAGGTTCCTTATGCCTGGTATTTAGTAAACACAGGAAAAATTGATCAATAAAGGAAGAAAGGAAAAGAAATATATCTCCCGAATTACCCAGATTGAACTCTGCTACATTATTTGTTAACACAATTTAAATATTCCCAACATAGATACTTATGATAACATTCTAATTTGGTATTCAAAGATTAAGCGCCTAGAATTCCATTACTTTTCCAGAGCAGATAATTTGCTACAAGATGCAAAGAAGTATCTTGTTTGACATATTCTGTCCTGTTAGCCATACTTCCCACAGACATAATTAAATTTAATATTACTAGTATCTTACCACCATTAAGATTTTGTTAAAAAAAAGTCAAGTAGAATTATTCTTTTTGATGAAATATATTCAAAGGAATACTACTCAAGCTAGAGGAAAAATAAGATGTAAGTACCATGTTTCTGTTATTATAAATACTACTGGTTTTTAGTTTTTATTTATTTATTTATTTATTTATTTAGAGACAGAGTCTCACTCTGTTGCCCAGGCTGGAGTGCAGTGGCGTGATCTCAGTTCACTACAACCTCCACTTCCTGGGTTCCAGTGATTCTTGTGCCTCAGACTCCTGAGTAGCTGTGACTACAGGCACACATGACCATGCCAGGCCATATATATATATATGTATATGTTTGGTATTTTACTATAGACAGGGTTTCATCATGTTGCCCAGGCTGGTCTTGAACTCATGTATTCAGGTGATCCACTGACACTGGCCTCCCAAAGTGCTAAGATTACAGGTATGACCCAGTGCAGCCAGCCCTATATACCGGTTTTTAAGAAGTATGGCTGTAAATGCTTTAGTCGTACAAATTATTACACAGACACATAAGGATATAACATATAAAGTTGAATCAACAGAAGCCCCAGAGGCGATCTATCAAATCTTTCTGCAGGGCAGTTTGCAAATGATGGCATTATATAATCCTTTTTATCTCAATCTTGTATAGAATGTCCTTTCTAACTCAAGAGACTTTCATCAGGTTTGAATTTTTTTGCAGACCGCAGTTTCAATGAGTATTTAAAATTCCCCAGCATCTCCCGTATATGTTCTCCAATAGTCCACAATGTTTATTTATAAATTTCTGCCATTTCTTACCAATAGAATATCTTTTAACAGGTCATGAAATACTGAGAACTATTAATTCATTTATTGTTTAAAGGACACTTTTTTGAGCACACAGTATGCCCCAAGCACTAAAGATAAGCATGGAACATTTCACATGAAAAAGGAACCAATGCACAACATTTTGCTTGTGAATGGCTAAAACTGATTAATAGACCTGATATTAACAACCTTGCCTTAAGTAAACCTCCCCACTTGTCTAACTAAGATCTCGTTTCCCATGTCTTCTTCCTTCCATGTCGAGTATCCTACACCACAGGTCAACAAACCATTGTCCTCAGCCAAATCTAGGCTGCCTCCTGTTTTTATAACTCAAGTGCCATTGGGACACAGCTGTCCATTCATTTATGATTTGTCTATGGCTGCCTTTACACTGCAATTACATTTGAGTACTCCAAAATCGCTTTATCTTCCTAAACACTTTACAAGAAAAAGAAAACACCAATTTATAAACAAATTATTTTGAAATCTAGGTTTTAAACATATGCATTCTGAAATATTTAATCAACACTCAGCATCTGATTTTTATAAAAAGTATCAAGAATCACTTTTTCATCTATTCTTCTGTAATTTATGCAAATAAACTAAAAAATAGATCTTAAGCTAACAGCTGCTCCGAAATTTTGATTTAGTGTTCAACAATACTAAAAAATCTAAAATATTAAACATAAGATATTTAAGTGACCTAATATGAATATTAAAACATTTTGTTTTAAAGGGCATATCAAGAAGGCATCATATTATTCTATCATTCACTGTAATCCTTCTCCTTCTCAAGCTAGTAATTCTAAGTGTGTTAGAAGGACTGTTTACGTACTACATTTGAAACTGCATAAGAAAAACTCAAGGCAAACATCTGTATGAGCAATTTTACATAAGCCTTGATCTTCCACTACGTATAATATATGCATGTATTCATCTACCAATGTCAAATATTCAACTTGTACATTATTCCTTTTCTGGCTTAAAGACAACAGAAGTTTATTTTCAGAGGCTGGCATCAAGTGCTAGGGTAGTGCTTCTTCTTGGGCCAGGCTGTCTATTCTGTCACCCTGCCATCTAGATCACTGTCCTCACACACACTGTCACAGATGGCCCACCCCCATGGCTGAATTTCAGCCTGTAAGCAAAAGAAATTATGAAGAGGGGAAGGAAAATTACCTTTCTCTTTAAGAAAACCAAGAAACCGTAGACATCATATGTACACATGAACAGAATTTGAATCAAATGGCATAGCTAACTCCGAGGGAAGCAGAAGCCAAAAAGTTCTGTTACCTGAGAGTCATAAATGAGAATAAATATTAACGGGTGTCTAAGAGCTCTGCCACAGCTACAGACTGGCTTCCACATCTGAGCTAAAGCAAAAGAATTTTCTTTTTTTTTTTTTTTTTAGCTTCTATTTTAGGTTTGGGGTACATGTGCAGGTTTGTTACATAGGGAAACTCTTGTCATGCAGGTTTGTGTATGTTATTTCATCACCCAGGTACTAAGCGTAGTACTCAACAGTTATTTTTTTCTGCTCCTCTCACTCCTCCCACCTACCTTGTATATTAATTTAAGTACTGAACCCCACTAAATGTGAAACAGTTTCTTCTTTCACGGATAAAGTTCTACATTGTTGTATTAAAGAGACTGTGTAGGAAGAGATAAACTTTATTTACAATTTGAGTTGCTTGGTGATTTGAATATAAATGCTGATAAAACTTTTAGATGTTCAGTTATTCTTGGTCAAAAAGATCTTCCAAAGTAGTTTTCACTTCTTTAAAATCTGTGATAAGGGTTTTCCTAGGTTTGTATTTACACACTATTATTTTAAATTTATTTGGATACTTTCATAGCTTACTTAAAATGCAACATCTAAACTGTAGTATAGATCTGTAATAATTCTCCCCTTGAGAATAATATATAATTCACAATTCTAACCTGTGTTAAATTCTAATGAGGTATTAAGCAATTCTGTATTTTTAGAACATTAATGCATTATAAAATAAGCAGCACAAAGTCATTCATTTTAATGCTAGTGCAGCTATAACTTGCTTTCTTCATGTCCAAATAAAGTGTGTAATAACATCTCACCAAGATGATTTAATGGTGAATAATAAAGGCCTGAAATATATCAAGAACAAAATAATTATAGTAAAGATTTGTAACTAGGTAAAGTTGACAGTTTTTTGCTATATTTAAAGCTCACAGCTGACAATGTTGGAAAAAGAAAAATATATTTTCTAGTCTTGTGTTTGGCTGAGTTATTGCAAACAAGGTACCAAGAACAGTTCCTGGCACAGAGTAGGCAGTACACACAGTCTGCATCACAATCATTACCACCATCACCGTTATTATCACATCTCAGAAATAAAACAGAAACAGAAAACCTCATCTGCAGACAATTTTCCTCTCTAGGAGTGAAGCACTTGAGAGGGTACAAGAGACAAAACTGTGTGTTTCTGAGTATTTACAAGGTAAACATTTCCACCATTCAGGAAAGGTTTATCACAAGACACCCAAGGAATAAAAATCTTCTTTGACACAATTTCAAGATTAGTCAGTGAAAATACAGGGCAAAGAAAGGGAGGCAGTGAAACCTGTAAAGTACGAGATCTATTTAAAGCAAGGGTAAGTAGATAGTAAGTATCCTTAGAGACAAGTTTATGATCACCCAAAATGAGGCACCAACAAGGTCACTGCATATACAACTGCTACTCATTCCCCAAAGGAACCCTAAAATGCTGGACACCTAATTCTGACTGAAGAAATAGTAACAAAGTCTATTGCTCTCTGACAAAGGAATGATGGAGCTATTGGTTTCTGTAGTTACATACAAAGCACTAGTGTACCACGTATCACTCTCTCTTAATGGTAGCACAAAACGTTAGCAATGGAAAAAGCAATGGAATAAGAAGATACAGTCAGATGTTTAACCTGTAAAATGCAGAGGATTTTTCAGAAAATACATTTCTAGAGTGGTACCACCTGGGAAACGATGGCAGCTGTCCTTCCAAGTGGAAGGCATTCACCTGAACTACACTGATCCGAATAAAACAAGAAAAAGGAGAGGTGGGTAATGTCAGAAAAACATAATTAGAATCCAGAACATTTGGAGGAGTATATTAGCAAGATTGGGGAACAAGAGGTCCTCACACTGAATACCTCCACAGAAACAAATATTTGGCAGCTATGCACAGAGAAAAGTGCCTATGTGAAAGCTTTAGGATTCAGGCAGAAGGCATAAAATTCTAGTGGATCCAAAGACCCAGGAGGACTGCTTTCAGAAGACTGGCTTATACATTGATGACAAGCCCATAGACCTCTACACCAGCTTCAGAAAAGAAACAATGGTGTTCTTGTATGGAGCAGGTTCCAGTCCCACTCTTCCACGGTCCTGTCAAGAGCCCTTTCCACCAAAAATCCAGGGATAAGCCATGCCCATTCATACCTGCAGTAACAGGGCTTGACAACCTTAGATCCAACTGAGGTTCCTGAAGCAGTACAGTGACCTGACTTAAAGCTCCATTCTACTTTAGCCCAAAGGCAGTCCTGCCTGCCTAGAGACATGCCCAAAGGACCTGAGAGAACTCATACCTATAGGCATTCCAGGTAACAGATGTGCCCATCTCAGATCCAACTTTAACCTCTAAAGCAGCACAAGTCTCCAGCCTTACCTTGGCCAGGAGGCAGTCCTAACCACTCAGGTATCCAGCAGGAGTCAAAACCGTAAGTGCCCCAGGAACTGGTCTGCCAACCTCAGACCTGACTGCTGTCCCTGAAGCAGCACTGTAACCTAGGTTCCATCACTGTTCTACCACAATCTGGAAGCAATTCTATCTCGTTAGGGACATGGCCTGGCAGAAACATGCTCAGAAACCTGAAATAAGCTACACTTACCTGGGACCCTAGTAATAGGCCTGCCAACTGCAGATATGAATGAGGAACTTGACACAACCATAGGACCCCACTCCAATTCACCCAAATACAATTCCAGAGGCAGTCCTATCAGGTTAGAGAAGGTCTATGCTTGCTGAAAACAGTCTATAAAAAATGAAAGAGAAGTCTTCTCTTTCAAAAGCACAAGCACAAATGCAAGGTTATACAGATCATGAAGAATGAGGCAAATACAACACCATCAAAAGAAACTAATAAATCTGCAGTAACCAATGATAAATGAAAATTTGTGAATGGCTTGACAAATAATTCAAAATCTTTTAAAAGCTCAATAAGCTACAAGAGAATGTGGATAAATTACTTAACAAAATCAGGAAAACAATATATGAGGAGAATTAGAAGTTCAACTTATAAATAAAAAACTTTAAAAGAAAAAAAAATAGAAACCCCGAAGCTGAAAAATATAATCCCTGAAATAATCAAATTCAGAGATGTTTAACAGCAGACTGAAGCAGAAGAAATAATCAGTGAGGTCAAAGACAAGTCATTTGAAATTACTCAGAGGAAAAAAACGAAAAGAAAAAGAATGAAAAAGATGGAAAAAAAAAAGCCAATTTGATTAAAGAAACACCATCAAATTAAACAACATATTCATTAGGGGAGTACCAAAGGCAGCAGAGAATGAGAAACGGAATAAGCTTTTGCAAAGAAATAATGACAGAAAACTCCCAATATCTGGGAAGGGAATTGAACATTCATATCCACAATGTACAAAGAACCTCAAGTAGATGGAGTTAAGAGGTTTTCACCAAGTCACATTAATTTGTCAGAAGTCAAATTCTCAGAAGTCAAATTGTCAGAAGTCAAAGACAATGAGAGAATTTAGAAAGCAGCAAGATAAAAGTGGGTTGTTAAATACAAAGGAACATCCATATGACTATGACGGGATTTCTCAGCAGAAACCTTGCAAACCAAGAGAAAATGGGAAAATAAAATTGAAGTACTGAGAAAATAAGTGTAAAAACCCTAAATAAACAAACAAAAAAAACCCTACTAACCAAAAATATTATATCCATCAAATATGTCATTCAGGAGGGGAGAGACGAAGGCTTTCCCAGAGAAATAAAAGCTGAAGAAGTTCATCACTACTAGACCTGCTTGACAAGAAATGGTGAAGGGAGTTCTCCAAGTTGCAACAAAAAGTAGCAAGATGAAAAAAAATGAAACCATAAAACTTCCAGGTAAAGATAAATATGTAATCAAACTCAACAATTTTGTAATGATGTACACAAATCACTTTCAACTGTAGTATACAGTTAAAAATAAAAGTGTTAAAATTAAGACTATAATAATTTGTTAATGGATACAATATATAAAAGATATAAACAGTGACATCAAAAACCTAAAATGCATGAGGAAAGAAGTGTAGAACTTCCATATTAATTCAGAGCTAAATGTTACCTTAAAAGAGACTGTTATAAGATGTAAACCTCATGGTTTTATGTAAGCTTCAAGGTAATCACAAAGATAAAATGTATAATAGACAAAAGAGAAAGAGAAAGGAAAGCAATGCCACTATAAAAACTCATCAGGATCATGAAGGAAGACAAGTCACGGAGAGAGGAACAAAGGAATTACAAAGCAAGTTAGAAAATAGTAGACAAATCATAGTACTAATTTCCTACCAGACTACACAACTTTAAATGTAAAGAGATTAAATTTTCTAATCAAAAGACACCTAGTGGCTACAGAGATTTAAAAAATAAGCTCCAACTCTATGGTGCCTGCAAGAAACTCATTTAGTAATTCATTTTCAGGTTGAAAGTGAAAAATACCCAATTGCTTTCAAAATGGGAAATTCATTTTGAAATGAAGCTTCCCCCGCACAAGCTCTCTTGCCTACCTGCCACCACGTAAGATGTGCCTTTGCTCTTCCTTTGTCTTCCACCATGATTGTGAGGTCTCCCCAGCCCTGCAGAACCGTGAGTCCATTAAATTTCTTTCCTTTGTCAATTACCCAGTCTTGGGTATGTCTTTATTAGCAGCATGAGAATGGACTAATATACTCACCTTACCTTTCAAAGAGGCAAAATCCCTGGCTTCAAGGAAGCCATTTCCCTGATGTAGGTCACATGCTTTACCTCTATCCCTTCCTCCCAGGGATTCACCCCCAAAATCAAACCTCCCATCAGTAGCCTGATATAATTATGAGTGGTTATAATATCACCCAGTTTAACTTCCCAATCACAAACACATTCTTTGTGGCATGTCTCTACAAAGCATAGTCTTCTTATAACTGATGTTATTTATGCACTTATTTAACTTTAATAAGTAAAAAGAACTTATTTAACAAAATCAATGAGTTCAAGTAAACGAACTTCCTCTCTTTTAAGAAAAATTTGAAAATAAATGTTTTGCTACCTAAATTAAGCTGTACTCTAAGCTCTTGGAGGAATAAAGCATGTCTGAAATTTCCAGTGCCTATCACAAGGTCTTGGCACATACTACAGATTCAAAAAATATTTATTCACCGAATAAAGGCATATTAACAGGTATCCCAAGCATTCTATCATTTGCATTCTGACTTGCTTAACAAACCTCCTATAAAATTTGACATTCACCCATATTTTACAAATATTTTAGTACCAACTGTGTGTCAGGCTTTTCATCCACTTTATTAACACAATAATAATTTGGTTCCCACCCTCATTCTTAGAATTTGTGGTATTTCACATTTTTCAGTCTTAACAAATTTGATGTTGAAATCTATGAAGTATTTCTCAATCACCTCAAACTAAAATGATCAGTCTCTTCCAGGCCTCAATATTGTCTGTCCCTATTTAAACAGGCTCATACAGCTATTATTTACAAACATACTTTATCTGCCCCAATGTAGTTTCTTATACAGCATGTTAAAAATACTTGTATATATAAACAAACATGTATACATATTATATGTATACATTAAATAATTTCAACATAGTTACACATAACTTTCTTTTCCTCTTAAAAGTGCAACCTCCAATTTCTCAAGAAATCAAAAATCCAACTGTGATATGAACTAGCAACTGCACTACTATTTTTCCAAAGGAAAGGAAATCAGTATTGTTAGGTATCTAGCCCCCCTACCCCATGTTTAATGCAGCACTATTCACAACAGCCAATATATGAAAATAATCTATAAATGTCCATCAACAAATGAATGGATAAAGAAAATGTGGTATGTAAACACAATGAAATACTATTCAGTCTTTAAAAAACACTGAAACCCTGTCATTTTTCAGAAACATGGATGAACCTCAAGGACATTAAGTGAAATAAGCGAAGCACAAAGAAGAAATACTACATGCTGTCACTCACAAGTGAGAGCTTAAAAAAATGAACTGATGTAAGTCGATGGTAGAATTTTGGTTATTGGAGACTGGGAAAGGTAGTGGGCAGGAAAAAAACAGGGAAATGGTTAATGGATAGAAAATTACAGCTAGATGGGAGAATGCATTCTATGGCACTTAAATATAAGTGATATTATGCTTGAATGCTAAATTTTGTAGAAATGATACAAGATAATGGCCTTGATTTTCTCCTGTTTCCAATGTGCATTGGACAGACCAAGTCTGTGATAATATGATGGAATGCATTATCTATTACAATCTTTGCATACATTTATAAAGTTAGAAAGGTGGATTTTAAGTGTTCCTAACACAAAGAAATAAATGATTGAGCTGATGGATATGCTAATTACCCTGGTTTTATATTTACACGTTCTATATGTGTACCAAAATATCACTCTGACAAAAATGTACATTATGTACCAACTAAAAATGAAAAAAAAAAGTATAAAACCTCCATGAAAACTTAGGAAAAATGTTTTCTACTTTGAAAATACAATTCATATTTTCATTGAATTTATTTTGTCTTTACCAACAACAAAATACTCATGATCTTAGCCAATACATATATGTAGAATGTGATTACAAAGTAAAAGTAGGGTACTATGAATATACATATGGTTTGTTTTACCAAGTCACCATAAGCCAAGTTATTAGTGCTTTGGAAGGAACCAGGTTGACTCAGATTCTATGGATCCCAGGAATCTGTATTTTAAAATACTTTTCAGAGGAGCTATGAGGAGCCAGTTTTGGCTCCTCTTGGTCATGTTCATGTGTAACAGATTTGAAATGCTGAAACATTTTCACTCTATCCTGCCACAGCAAGGAAAGACAGACAAAGTCCAGGATAGTATTACAGAATGCACTATCCAGAACAGCGTTATAGAGGGAAAGCACAAGAAACATGCATATATCCTTTTTCTGCCATGACCATTAATTTCTCATTAGGGTTTGAGAAATTATAACACTACACATAACACTATCTATATAACACTATACATTGGAAACATGAAGGGAATCAAGGCCATTATCTTGTACCATTTCTACAAAACGTAGTATGCAAACATAGTAACACTTATATTTAAAGAAATATTATGTAGCATCCCTCTAAATTAAATTCTGAAGGTAACTAGGAAGTTGATTCATGAAAGTTACAGTTGAGTTCTAACTACATCTATATAATTAATAGTAGCTACTAGCCGGGCACAACGACTCATGCCTATAATCCCAGCACTCTGGGAGGCAGAGGCAGGCAGACTGCCTGAGTTCAGGAATTCATCACCAGCCTGAGCAACAGGGTAAAACCCTGTTCTCTACTAAAATACAAAAAATTAGCCAGGTGTGGCAGCATGTGCCTGTAGTCCCAGCTACTCGGGAGGTGGAGACAGAAGTGCTTGAATCCAGGAGGCGGAGGCTGCAGTGAGCCAAGATCATGCCACTGCACTCCAGCATGGGTGACAAAGCAAGAGTCAAAAAAAAAAAAAAAAAGTAAAGAAAGAAACTATCATTTATGTCCTTACAGAAATGGCTTATTTTTTAACCTCATTGAGACATTTTGTGTACAATGAAACTGGTATTCCTCACCTGAAATAGTCATAGTATTTTTGTAAAATCATTACTTAACCCTTTTATTCTTATAATTGAAGATTTTAAATGAGCAAAACGCCTTTGTAATAAAGTTAGATTTATCAAAAACTGTACCTGAATATTTAGGGGAATAGAATTTATTAGTTTTATTTTTCCTCAATATAAGAATAATCAGCAACATTCTTACTTTCTAGTTTTTAAAATTTATTTTAACCAGCAAAATATAAAGTTCCCTGTTTTATTAAGAAGGATAGATATCCCCAACATTAACCAAATAGCTATACACTGCAGGATATTAAAGATATTCTAGGATAAATCATCATTTTGAGGATGCTGAATGTTAGGAATGAAATTGAAAGAAACCCATGACACTTTGAAAATAGGAAGCATGGCTTTTTAATGATTGTTTCCATCTCACATCAGAAACATGATATAAAACAGGAAATCCATGCTATTTTGCTAGTTTTAGAATTTAAAAACACTACCACCGCACAAGAAGAGAAATGAGTAAGAGTTAAGCCTGTCAGTCAGCAACATTTTCTGAATGAACACCATCTGCTAAAGAAAACATGAAAGTTGCCTTTTCTTAGTCCATTTTGTGCTGCTTAACAGAATGCCAGAGAATGAGTCGTTTATAAAGAAAAAATTATTTCACTCCTAGAGGCTGGGAAGTTCAGTATCGAGGTGCCAGCAACTGGCAAGGGTCTTTCTATTGTGTCATCCTGTGGCAGGAGGATAAGTGACCGAGTGAGATACCAAACTAGTCCTTTTTATAAGAAACACGCTCTCATGATAATAAACCCAGTCTGGCAAATGGCATTAATCCATTCATAAGGGTAGGGCCTTCATGGACTAATCATTTATCATTAGGCCCCACCTCCCAACATTGTTGCATTGAAGATTAAGTTCCCAACACAGGCTTTTTGGAGGACACATTCAACATAGCATGCCTGTTTTGCAGTCACTAATTAAAAAATCAAAGAGTTTCTTTGTCAGAATTTTGTTAACACACCAGTAGGATTCACTGGTAGCCTGATAAAATGAGACAATATAGATGAGGTGGCAACAATGTACCTCAATCACTAAATGAGTCAAAGATAATAAATCATTATTCATTAATGTGTTGCCTCTTCCAAGGCAGACAATATTTCGAGTAATGACAAAGGAGCTTCAAACTACAAACCATTACCTGAAACCATCAATTTGGCAAAATCTATTCAGTTACCTTCAGAAAGGAGTCTTCTCAGAAAAAGTACTTGCTCAAAATTACCCTCAGTCTCAAAACTGAGATAGTCATGTAAAGGAAATGTAAGCTGTGAAGATTTGTTATTTCTATCAATAGTAAACAAAGGCACTCTGCTCATAGAGGAGTAGAAATACTATCTGGCCTGTTCCTTGCAACAGTCAGAAGATAACACTATAGTTACTATGCCTATCCCAATGATTATATACATTCTTAATTCCAAAAACATTCATCGAGATGGGTAGAAAGCCATTTTAAAATATATTAAAAAATAAAAAAATTATCTTATTCCTAGACATTTTGAAGTGTATTTCTTCCATATTTTCTATTTACATATTTACATTCATGTACATACTTTTGAAACAATACTGTACACATTGTCTGTTCTTCTAGTTTACCACCATATATTAATTATTTTGTAAGACTCTATTTTAAGAAAAGTGTAACACAAAACATGTTCAAAGTAATTTTTCTAGAAAAATACAAGTAAGTATTGTAGGAAGTTGCAATATACTATCATGTCTTGGGTTAAAGCTATGTGCAAATTATACACAATAGGTTACTCCTGACTGAAAACCTAGTGCGCAAATAAAAACTCCAAACTTTCATAAAATTAAAATTTTAACCAAGTTGAACAACATATTCTTCAAACATTCAGAAATTCTTCTGAATTTCTTCAGAAGAGATTCTGAAGAAATTCAAAACGGCAAAGAACCTATGCTCCATTTCTCCATAAATAATTTTTAAATCACCATAAATAGAGGATGATTATATATAATCAATGTGAATGTGGTGATAAAATATGCTCTGCATTTGAAAAGTGTAATAAAATCTGATGGAAATCTGAGACCATGTAATTTTAGCAATTTATGTATAAGCAGGTAAGTATTTTATAATCAAGATACAACTGGAAATAAATTTAAAATAACAAATATATGTTAGTTTGATGTATATTAAATGTGTACAGATAATATAAAATATACTTTATATGAATTTGTAAGTTATATAAACTTGACTTTAGTAGAGAAAAAAAAAGTAACTTTCCATTTGACCTATAATGTACTCAAGAAAACAGTTACTACCCCCCAGTGAGCGTTTAAAAATGTTATATTGGCACTTCTATTGAATGACTATTTCATTTACCTTACTGTAAATCAAAAGTTTTTCTTTCAAGAAATTTAAACAAACACATTTATTGAACACCTAGTCATTTTATTTCTTAAAAAAAAAAAAATGGGATACATGTGCAGAACGTGCAGGTTTGTTACAGAGGTATACTTGTGCCATGGTGGTTTGCTGCACCTACTGATCCATCCTCTGAGTTCCCTCTCCCACTTCCAACCCCCCAATAGGCCTCGATGTCTGTCGTTTCCTTCTGTGTGTCCATGTATTCTCCTTGTTCAACTCCCACTTATGAGGAACACTGGGTAAATTTTAAGGACTCGATTTCCTTCATGAATTATATGTTAAATGTGAGGAAATGCTTATAGAGAAGAGTGTATCATGTATAAATACTCCGAGTAATAAAATTAAACTTCTGTTATAATGTAAGAGGAAAAAAATGTGTCCCCAAGTATTAGTTACATAAGTAATCACTGTTAAATTATTATCTTCTTGGACTGATTTCCCAGATAAGAAATGAAAATTACATGAGATTTCCTCTTGCTGTTGATTGTATAACAAAACATGAGACTTTTTAATAACTACCCTTGATTAATGCTTTTAGATATTAATTTTATTTTACAGGTGATTCAATCTTGAAAGTTTGACAAATATCAATCTTCAAGACGAGTTATTATTTTTTTTTTTAGACTGAGTGTCACTCTGCCACAGAGTCTGGAGTGCAGTGCCATGATCTCAGCTCACTGCAACCTCTACCCACTGGGTTCAAGCAATTCTCCTGCCTCAGCCTCCTCAGTAGCTAGGACAACAGACAAGTGCCATCATACCCAGCTAATTTTTTTTTTTTTTTTTTTAGATAGGGTTTTCCCATGTTGGTCAGGATGGTCTTGAACTACTGACCTCAAATGATCCGCCTGCCTCGGCCTCCCAAAGTGCTGGGATTACAGGCATTAACCACCGCGCCAGGCCTCAAGATGAGTCATTACCTTTGAGTACATCAGTATTGCCACTATCTGTGTATTGTTCTATTTCTTTCTTTTTCCACAGCTGTGGGCCAGCTATCAGTGTCATAGTCTACATAAATTAACTGTCTTATTTTAGAGGTGCAAAAATTTCTACAAATCATACTCCCCCCTCCCATATTCAAGCAAGTGATCAGTGGGTTGATGTCACTGAACAGGCTATGCACTAGCTCAGACATTAACTCTGGTGGGTCATATTCACAGTTAACTCTTGGACAATATAAGTTTTAACTATGGATGTCCACTTATCCGAGGATTTTTTTCAATACAGCTTACACTGAATGAATTCACCTCTCTTGCCTCCCTTTCTACCTCTGCCACCTGACACAGATAAACTCTCCTCTTCTGCCTACTCAGCATGAAAATGATAAGGTTGAAGACCTTTACGCTGTTTCACTTCCACTTGAGGAATACTACATATATTTTCTCTTCCTTGTGATTTTCTTAATAACATTCTCTTTAACCTAACATTATTGTAAAAATACAGAATTTGACACATATACAAAATATGCATTAATGGACTGTTTGTGTTAGCAATAAGGTTTCCATTTAACATTATGCTATTAGTAGTCAAGTTTTCGGGGGGAGTCCAAAGTTTTATGTGGATTTTTAACTATCCAGTGGGTCAGCACTTCAGTTCCCACATTATTCAAGAGTCAACTGTACAAGCTGCTTAAAAGAAACACAGTAACAGAGGTTAACTTCCAAATATAACAAACAAGCGTTCCTTAGTCTCAGTTTGAGAAGCATTGCTATCCAGGATATGGCAGAATTATAAGGGAAAGTCAAGGGGAGGGGCAGCATAAACATGATTAAGGCCAATAGAGATGCTATATACATTTTATTAGGACTACATCTTTTTCTTTAATTAAGGCCACGCAAATGTAGCTAAACCCCGTATATATTTACTGAGTTATTCAAAAGCCAAAAAAAGTCATTTAATTAAACTATACAGAATCTTAAAAACAAGCGTGTTTGGGTAATTGGCCAAGGTTCAGACTTAAAAATAGCTCTAGGGACAACACTCATTTTACTTCACTTGCTTTAGCTGATAACTGTCACTGTTCTATCTTAGACAAGACTTTAGTAAGTTTTGCCCACACTTGTACTTTGCAGTCAATTTTTGTGTCTGGTACAGACATTGGGAGCTTTCTCAAAGGGCTGTGCCAAGGGGCTAACGTCCTTTCTGGTGGTGTTCGTGAGTAAAGGGAAGAAAAACTAAATAAGCTCCTAGTCTTAAGACTCAGGTGGTAGAAATTTTGACCATACTCAGAATTTCCCTCTGGTGACCTCTCTGTAACTTTGCTCCTACTCCTACCTCTCCCACAGAGACCAGATGCTGGAATTTTATTGATGTCATCTCAGAAGATCAGAGAAAAACTAAAAGACAAGGCACAACTTATGAACAAATTTGTAAAGTAAAAGGTCTACCTCTAAGAAAATCCCATTCTATGCTATGGTGAATATTTTCACCTCCATTAAAATGCAGAAGTGATGGCAAGAAATTCAGTCTTCATGTCAAATGATCATAATAGTGTTTCTTAAAAAACTTTTTTGGGTGTCCCATAATCCTAAGAATCTGCTGAAAGCTGTGGATGTTGTTGTGGAAAAGTACATGCATTAGCAGAGACATTTTTTCATACTATTTTAAGGGGCTCGTAGATCACCCGAAATCAAGTCAACAACCCCCAGAAATTTTGATTTAATACAGATAGCAAAATATAGCTCCAAAGAGGTGACATCTTTTGCCTAACTCAGCAGTGTATGTTAGCAGCAATGATATGCAGTTTTGGTTGTTATTTTTTTTTTCTTCTCCCAATCTACTGGCCTGAAAAATGTCCTTAACTTAATTCCTTTGGCAACAAAGACTTCAAAGTAAGTTGCAGGAAGCTTTTCAGAAGGAGAAGAAATATTTCTTGTTTTTGAGACATTGGGAAATCTTTCAGAACGCAAATACAAATACTGTTTTGTTTTTTTTGTTTTTTTGTTTTTTTGTTTTTTTTGCCCGAAAGAGCCAAGAAATGAAGTTCATAAGCTTTCTGTTATTCTGATTTGGAAAGACCAAAGTGAGCAAGATAAGCAACTAGAGTTAAACAAAGTACCTGGAAGAACATCTGAGAGCTGGGAGAAGGTTCTCATATGGAAACAATATGATTCTGCTACACATCCGTATTTATTAGGATAAAACCAAGTCATCCTGAACATTATTGCAATTATATTAATGAAATATTAAATTTCTAAATCAAAACACATGTTCCAGCTCCCTATTCTAGCTGCCCCCTCTCTCCCAGTCCCCACTCTACTTGACATTCCTGCCACCTATGCAGACAGCTAGCTTGGAACCAGAGTTATTCCAGGTTCCTCCCTTACTTTGGCCTCACACTCGAAGACCTATCAATTCTACCACTATGTCTGAAGTCTACCCTGTGCGTCCCTACCCATCATCCCAGCCAAGTCTCAAGCTCTAGTCACCTCTCACCTTGCTTCCTTTTTGCTTGCATTTCTTTCGACTACCGTATCTTCCCAATACATCCACCAAGCTGTTCTGAAAGGGATCTTTCTATAAAGCAAATCTGATCTCATTATTCTCTGGTGTGATCCCCCCACTTCAGTGGCTACCATATTACCTACAACTTCACTCTAAAAATTTTATTGGATTTCTAAAACATTTCCAAAATGGTATGTAATAATCACTTCGTGGTTTTACATGGCTTAGAATAAAGCAGAATGTTTATTTTAGACCACCGTATTAGCAAATTTTGTAACAAAAGTTACACAATGTAAGCTTTAAACTCATTTTATTGACTAATTGAAAGAGGAGGCAAAAATAAGATAAAAAAGGCTGGTTGTGGTGGCTCATGCCTATAATCTCAGCACTTCGGGAGGCTGAGGCAGGAAGATCTTTGGAGCCTAGTAGTTCAAAACTTGCCTACATAAGAGAGACCCAATCTCTACCAAAAAGAAAACAGTTACACAGAAACTGAGGAAGGAGGATCACTTGAGCATAGGAGGTCAAGGCTACAGCGAGCCATGTTTATGCCACTGCACACCAGCCTGGGTAACAGAGCAAAACCCCCTCTCTCAAAATATAAAAAAGGATGGATGCTGTTTATATTGTTTTATGTTTATTATCTAAGAAAAACAGATGTAGGACATAATGCATATTAAAATGTAGACCGAAGTTTTATGCGGTTAGAAGGAAAGGCATACTATTTTTTCACTATTTTGAGCTATTACCATTGCATAAAAATTATTGTACCCTAAAATTTGAATTTAATATTTTGAGGGTAATAAATCAGCTAGTTTGCTTTCTTATAATGATATACTTTGTTTAAAAGCTAAGAAAAAAGGGACTAGAGACATACATCCCAGAAATTCTTTCAACTATTCCAGGTGTTTTAAATCACCAAATAGATCCTGCTGAATTGTCAGCAAAGCACCAAGGTAAACCTTAACATTTTGCCCCATCTCTGTCCCTCACTTTACTTAAATCAATTAATTTGTGGTTCCCCAAGCCCTTGAACATACCATACTTGCTTCCTGTTGTGTCTCTCTGATTACCCTTTTTGTAAATGTAGATACTTCTATTCATTCTTTACATCCTAGAGTAGGAATCACTTATTTTTGAGGCCTTCTCTAAAACATTTTCCTTTGTACCACCCTTTTATTTCACATATTATATATTACTGTCATTATAAACATTTCCCCTTCTAAATTCTAAGTTTCTAGGGAGTAGGAACCCCAGTTCCAAAAACAATATGTAGTAGATATTTGTGAATAAATTTCTACTGAAATTTCTAAATGGAATAAAGTTACTTTAGGAAAATAACTAAAGATACTGGAAAATATTAATAGAACAGGGACAGGTGGAAATTTCCCACCCACTGGCCTTTTACACAATATTATACTAGTATTCTCTCCTTTAAGATTTTTTTTTTGCATATCTAAAAGATGTTGCATGAAATTCGTTTATTGTAATTGAATCTACAATCACACAGTAAACTAGTATAATATTAATCTGACAACCCAAAATTTGACTTTTCAAAAATATCTTAATGGTTACAAAGATACTCTTAAAACCGTATAGCTTTCCTTATACATCCAATAGTGTCTGTGCTGGCACTGGTTAGCTATCAACTAAAGACTTTTCTTCACCTTTCTCCATAACAATAAAGCATGGTTGAGACATGGCTGCTGGCTAGGAATTGTGTTTCCCAGTCCCCTTTGGCACAAGTGTGGTCGTGTAATTAATCCCTCATTGCAGACGGAATACAAGGAAAAATTATGTAACCAACTTCTTTGTATGTTTTGTTTTTATTTGCTTTCTAGCTATACTTATTTTGCAATTGTCTGTAAACTGAACTGATTTTCATAAAAATATGTGACCAACATCTGTTTAACTTGCCTAAGAGGAAATCCGTGGCCAAGGCTTCTGTTCTTTTCACCACCTTTTAGGGTGGTTACAGCCAACGACTTTGAAAGTTATGCATTAAAAACTAGAAGAGCAGCCAGGTGCAGTGGCTCATACATGTAATCCCAGCACTTTGGGAGGCTAAGTGGGGTGGATCACCTAAAGTCAGGAGTTTGAGACCAGCCTGGCCAACATGGTGAAATCTTGTCTCTACTAAAAATACACAAATTAGGTGGGTGTGGTGGCAGGCACCTGTAATTCCAGCTTCTTGGGAGGTGGGGGCATGAGAATCACTTGAACCCAGCAAGGAGAGGCTGCAGTGAGCTGAGATCACACTATTATAATCCAGCTTAGGGGACAGAGCAAGACTGTCTCCAAAAAAAATAAATAAATAAAATAAAATAAAAATTGGGAGAGCCACTACTACATGAAGAAGAGTTCCTAACTGCTCTGGACAGTCTACCTTGACTGTCATCAAAAAGAAGAATAAACTCCTATCTTGCATTTTGTAAACTCTTTGTTTACAAAGCAAAGAGCAAAAAGCAATTAGCTTTTTCCCCTAACTGGTAGAGTATCAGGCATGAGAAAAGTGCAAATCTTTGTATATTCCTAAAAATACTACATTTTTATCATATTTCAATAGATCCTCAAGGCAGAGCTTTTAAAACTAGCAAATATTAATCTTTATAATGACAAATATCTTCTGAATTACAAAAAAAAACCTTTGAATACCAAAGTTTATCAAACTGATATTAAAAACTTAGCATTCTATTTTATGTTTATAAATGATTTGCTGGCAAAGATAAGCCAACTTTTATACAGAATAGACATGTTATGTGGCCCTATAGAAAAGAGAACGCATAAATGCAAAGATACTAAAGAATAACTATTTGGTAAAACTTCACCATGTTGGTATTTTCTATAAATTATTGTATTAATTTCTCCTGAAGTTTGAGTAACTTCTAAATCATTTAACATTACTAAACAGAGTTCCTGTTTATTCTGTTATATGTGAGATATTTAATTACTTAAGATATCCTAGCTCCTTCAAATATATCTAACAGTATAAATACAGGGTAGAATTATATTTAATATCCAGTTTCTGTTAGTTTTCCATTAGATTGATTGCCTCTATTGCTATCAAATTTTACTCCAAAAATACCTAGTGGTATAATACTTCTTACTGGAGACTGAGTTTGTATCTTTCTCCTTAAAATGGACATCTCTGTTTCAAAGAGACATTGTTAGCCATTAGACAGAATCTTCAACTCCTTGTTACCAAAGTTACAAAGTAGCTGCAAAGGAACTTACTCTTCTCCTTGCACTGCTATAACCCAGCAGTCTCCCTCTTTCAGGCTCACCACTGACCAATGCTCTGTAGCCTAACCCATTAGCTATCCTTACACAAGCCCCTTTCTAACCATACTGCCACCTTCTTAATGTCTCCTTAACATTAGCATGTTTTCCCATCTTAAAACAACACAGATCCACACCTGTCAGCTGCATACCTTCCTCCTCTCCTCCACAAATACCATCATTGTTCTAGTTTTCCAGCTCATAGACTATTACTTCCTGCCATTTGGTTTCTCCCTAACAACTACACTGTAACAGCTCTGGTCAAAGGTCACCACTTTCCTACTTTGCTACAACTTTCCTACTTAAACAAATGCTTTATCTTTTACTAACCTTACCAGGTACCTTTTGGAAATTAGAAAGTCTTCTCTGCACCATCCA
The DNA here is from genome assembly GCF_001604975.1 of Cebus imitator. Lineage (NCBI taxonomy): Eukaryota > Metazoa > Chordata > Mammalia > Primates > Cebidae > Cebus > Cebus imitator. The sequence goes on from NW_016107360.1 coordinate 302,737, forward strand.
ACTTTAAGAACACCAATCACCCTTTAAGATATGAACATTAGACAGAGAAGTTCATCTATATAGATTATAGCCTAATGGTGGCATGTGGAGGTATGAAATGTTGCAAACTGCTTTTTGGGGTCGAGGGGCGGTATTTGGTAATGTTAACCAATTCTTTTTTCTTGATACGTTATTTTCCTTTGTTTCTACAATATCATACTTGTCTGATTTTCTTCCTATGAGTATGATTACTTCTCAGCATGTCCTCATTTCTCTACTTGTCCCTTAAATGCTGGATTCCTTAGGACTCTGCCCTCGGTTATTTTCTCCACTCTTCACAAGTTGGCCTAGGACACCCTCTCAAATACTACGGGTTCACCTTCCTGTACCCTGGTAAGATCTGCATTCATATCCTAATAATAATGATCACAGATACTATTTCTTTAGCTTACCTTTTGCCAGACACTTTACATGTTTAACATTTAATACAGCAACCCCTAAGGAAAGTGCTGTTTTTATTCCAGTTTCAAAGATGTGGAAAGCAAAGCCCAAAGAGTTGTAGGTAACCTGCCCATAGTCATGCTAACTGGTCACAGAGCCAAGATGGAAACCAGATCATTGGCCTCCAAGTTCCCTCGTGGATGCTTACAATATATTACTACACAATTGCCTAGCTCCATGTGCACACCATCAAGCTTAATCCACACTCTTCTCCATGGGTAATCATTCAGTTGACCAGTCATCCCTGGGATAGGACATTCTCTTTAATTTGGGGCTGAAAGCGGTATAGGAAAAACTTTTACTTCAGATCTTTTTCTTGAAAATGATTCAAAATACATTTGTCTATACTCTCCTTTTGCAGGGTCTACTAAACCTAGCTGGGATTTTAGTGATTGAGAAATATATAATGCATTTTGAGGTTATTATTAAAAAACTTTTTAATAACTCCTTAATTTTATTTATGGAAAATATAGCAGAATACATTTAAAAACCTAACATACGATAGACCATGAAGGCCACTTTAGAGTAATTTTATAAGTCTGTTTTCTTACATGTTCTCTTTCATATCCAAATTTAAGATTTATAATTTTTCTCTATGCATCTCTCCCAAACTCCTCCAAGAAAAAACCAACCAGTGTGGACATTTTAAATTAATATCATCTGTAAGCTTTTATTTATGATTATAAGATAAAGGAGAATCATTAAGAGATTAAATGATCTGTTTAGATTATACAGCAAACAAACTAGCAGCAATACTAGAAGCTTGATATATTTACATTCATCTCACAAACTAAACCCAGACACTTAAATTTTGCCATCTGGGAGGAAGCAGCCACATCTATAAAATATGTTCAGTTCCAGGAACTGAACTGAGTATCATCAGTTCCAGGAACTAGGTCAATACCATACACTGTTCTTGTCACTGGAAAATAATGTAAGACCATATATGCTCCAGCAGCAATGTCTGTATGGAACCACCACACGTGAGGAGAAGTCAACAATTAACTCTCATATGCTCATTGTCAGATGGAAGCCACAATGCAAACTCAAAAACAGTCTTTTCTTTATATTTAGAATGAGGTTATGAAAGCATCATAATTCCTTTCTTCCTCCTTGCTTTCTCTTTCCACCCCATCCACTTCCAGTTAGACTGTTGTTATAAAAATTATCAGCACTCAAATATTATAAAAAGGTGGCATAGCTCATGTTGGTAGAACTGGTCAGATGCACTTCTACAGAGGTCTTGCTAGGTATACTATAACCTTTCATAACCCTTTTCAACCTGCAAAATCTTCAGGCTGAAAAAGATCATGGAGTTCTAACAACTTTATCTTAGCTCTTCCTTCATTTAAATAGCTCCAAATGCCTACATTAAATTTTCCTTATTTGAAAGGACAGAATTCCTCTGATCATATTCTATCTAAACCTGAACATTTTATGGCTGCACCTTTATTTGTTACCTCTTAACTGTTATAACACCACCGGTGGTACACAAAGTCAGACCTGTGTGGATTTTTTTTTTCAGCAGTTTTTGTTTATTACACCAGTTTAACCTGTTCTCATTTGTACAGTCTTAGAATAAAGGTAATGCAACTGACAAATATTTAAATGATTCTTTTTGACAGCATTAGGAGGAGACAGTTGCATGAAGATTCCTAACACTGTTGCTACAGCCTAAAGTAGTTGTTTTTTTTTTTTATGATGGAGTCTTGCTCTGTCGCCCAGGCTGGAGTGCAGTGCCACGCTCTCAGCTCACTGCAGCCTCTGCTTCCCTGGTTCCAGTGATTCTCCTACCTCAGCCTCCCAGGTAGCTGAGATTACAGGCTCACACCACCACCAGCAGCTAATTTTTTTATTTTTAGTAGAGACGGGGTTTCACCTTGTTGGCCAAGCTGGTCTCGAACTCCTGACCTCAGGTAATCCACCCACCTTGGCCTCTCAAACTGCTAGGATTATAGGCATGAATCACCACAAGTGGCCAGCCTAAACTATTTTTAACAAGCTATAAGGGAAGTACATTCTGTAATTCTCATTATCAATTGGTTAAAAATACATTGTCCTACTCGAGAATCTCCAGAGCCTCCTTACTAGCTACTGTGCCAAGTGTAAATTCCCTTGATGACTTTTCAGGACTTATTTTTTTTTTTTTTTTTTTTT
>NW_016107360.1:305560-425431 GCF_001604975.1 Cebus imitator
TTTTTAGTAGAGACAGGGTTTCACCGTGTTGACCAGGATGGTCTCCATCTTCTGACCTCATGATCCGCCCACCTTAGCCTCCCAAAGTGCTGGGATTACAGGCGTGAGCCACCATACCCGGCCTCAGGACTCCTACATCATGGTCTTGCCAGGTTCCCACTGCTCTCAATATGAGCCCAGCACTACTCTGTAAAAGCATCCTACTTCTGCCTAGCCCTTCACCCATGCCAACGTCCTTCTTCTTGCTTTCTTCCTAAGTAACAATACCACCCTAAGCTTGTGTGCAACCTCTTCACCAAAGCTTTTTCCTTCTTTCCAACCTACTTTTATCACCAACTTCTCCAAATTTGTAAAACCATAACACAAAGTAGTGCTTATCTATACAGTGTTTCTTACCTGTTTGGGTTGACCTGATCCAATCTTGTCATGTAATTCATAAACTCTGCAAAGTTTGGAAAAAATCTCCTAATTTCTTTGGATATTTTCTGACAGATGATGCCTATGTATAAGAAAGTGATAAGTATATTAAAATGTATTAAGAAATTAAAATGTTAACTGTCCCAGGATTTCCAAGATCGACTATCTGGTCTGGAATAAAGGCATGGGGTCCAAATTGCCAGGTCCATTACTTATAACTGTGTCTCCATAACCCTGGTCAGTGCTGTACAGTATTGACAAAATGGGCCTGTGAATATTCCAACTTCTTGTTTATCAGCTATATTATCTAGAAGTCAATCTCTGAGCCACTGACACCTTGGATTAAAATCAAGGATAAGAATACATATCTTTCACTGACTTCTTTGATTTCTTTGAATGTATTATGCATACTCTGCCTCAGGGCTCTTCCCTCTGTCTAAATATTTCTTTCCCATCTATTTACCTACTTAATCCCTACCTATCTATTCTTAAACATTCTTATCAAAGCTTTCCTTACTCCTCTCTCATCCCACTCTATTTATCTAAAGACCATCTTTCCTAGGAGAGACTGTAACTTGCTAGGAAGAATGGATTGTCTTATTCTGTGCTGCAGTGCGCTATGTAAATATGCAAATATTTGTTACTATTTTTCACTTCTCCTTTCTTCTTGTTACATATGATTTATTTTTAGCCTAAATCCTATAAGTGACTTTTGTTATTCCTTGATGTGATTCTTGGCATTTGATTATGGTCATCAATCACTGTGATAATATAAAAAAAATTTTTTTTTTTTGAGATGGAATCTCACTCTATCATCAGGCTAGAGTGCAATGACATGATCTCGGCTCACTGCAACCTTCGCCTCTGAGGTTCAACCAATTCTCCTGCCTCAGCCTCCGAAATAGCTGGGATTACAGGCACATGTCACCATGCCCAGCTAATTTTTGTATTTTTAGTAGAGATAGAGTTTCACCAGTTTGGTCAGGCTAGTCTCGAACTACCGACCTTGTGATCCGCCCATCTCAGCCTCCCAAAGTGCTGGGATTAGAGACATGAGCCACAGCACCTAGCCAAAAAAATTTTTTTTAAGTTATATAAGTGACAAAATCAGCCAAAACAATACAAATATGGGTCAATATTTCCTTCTTGTGAACTGACTAAATAGATAATTCATGTTCATTGCCAAGTTAGTTGCTCACTTTAGATACCAATAAATACTTCTTACAACTTGGTTTGCTATAAATGTATTTTTAAACAGTTAATGTAAAATTGTAAAATTAAGTGAATAGGGAGATATAAGGAACATGACGTATCTGGAATCCTTTATATACAAACCAGTATTATTGGTACCGAATTGAAATAGATTTATGTGATGAACATAAAACTATTAAATTTACCTAGTATCACTATTTTCAGTCTAAATCTAAATAAATTAGAACTTAAACTGACTCAAGAGCACAAAACACACACACACACCCACACACAAACACACATCATTAACATATCATTGAAGAGAGAACAGACATGGATATTCCCATGGAAACAATACAGTTGTGGTCAAAACAAGAATTCTAACTCCATTCAACCAGAAACATTAGTGTATCTATCCAGAATTCTAAAAAAGAAACTCAGTGACTGTACAAATATATTATCTTCTTCAATTTTAGCCAGACTGAAGGTTAGGTTAACCAATAAACATGCTAAAAGAAATGTATACTATATGGCTTTATTTACACAACTGTTAATGAAAGTAAAGTTTCTCAACAAATGAGGTGATGATAACTACTCAAGCAATTACCATTAGATTTGGCTGAGGGTACCTGGAAAACCAATGGTCCCTAAAGGCGCTTGTCAAAATCACAACCCCATACTCTTAAGGAATTGCAGACATTGTCAAATCATATGGGAAATTTGTTAGGAAAGTTTAGGAATGTGATATTTTTAGGAAATTGAAATCCAGCTCTCAGTAATAACACCTTTTATTCTCGGTAGCTGGCAGAATTGAAACATCATGCCTGTCTTACATAAATAAAAAAGATCATGAAAATTACATTTTATTTCCACTCCAATGCCTAGCTTATATCCTCCCTAACTAATAAAAGGTAAGATACAATTAAAATGGAGGAAAATATTACAGGGGAAATTTCAAAAGTACATGTACTACATTAATTAAATGGAAAAGAACAGGAATTAATGAGGTCAAAAATTATTCCATTTGAAGAAACAAAAATAGACAGACAAAACAAGCTCCAGCTATACACTTGTTTACCTTTACATTCTGTCTAATAAAGTCTCACAAATATTGCTAATCATAATCTAAAGCTATGTGCCAGGAAGGTGAATACCAAAACGAAATATTTTTCAAACTGTTAAAGTGATTGTCTTGTTTTGTTGTTTTACAACATACTAAGTGTTCGTAGGAGAATGCTCTTACTCAGACGAGTGTAGGCAGCTTGAGCATGAAATTGTAAGGCTTTAAATTCAAGAAAAAAAATAATATGTATTCAATGAGACATTGCCCAACTAACTCACAGTGTGACTCTGTTGCCCTGGCATAACTGTACTTGAACTGAAGATCTTTTTGTTCTACACTGTATCACTATTTTACTAGTGTCTCTCTCATAGACTGTATCAGGAAATAAAGTCATACACTTCTTCTGGACAATTGGCTAAAATGAGGTTATTTCCAACAACAATTGTTTTGACTACTTAGACAATGGAAAACAACTCTCCTTAGATCCAGAAAACAAGCAGCACTGTACTGAGGGAAGAGGAAAACAAATGCTAATATTAAACTGTAAATAATTTAGATATTCCTGGTAGATAAAATACACTGAGTTTAGGGAGCTCTACATTATTCTGTGAACAGCAGTTAGCATTTCTAATTAATCTGTTAGGTTGGTGCAAATGAGTTGCAGTTTTAATACATATTAAAGTGAATTTTTAGGCCATAGACTATTATAAACAAATAAAATATAGAAGTATAAATCACAAACCATCTAAAACTAGAACGTGATTACTTTAATTTATAAAGTTGACTGTCATAGCTCCTTAACAATATTAGTCGCCCATAGTCCTCTGTTTCCTTCTCCAGGGCAGAAAGTAAATGATTAAAATTATACATAATTAATCAGCAAACTCAGACATGAGCTGCCAAAGGAGAAATATTGGAAACCCAGTATCTTGTGAAAATCGTTGCAGGATGGGTTTTTGCCAGAAAGACATTATTTTTAAATCTCTTAGTGGAAGCACCTGTATAGCAAACATTTAAAATGTTTCTCCAACCTTTTATGCAACTCAACATTGACTGCTTAGCCCTTTATGGTTAAAAAGCTAATTCATATTAAAATTTACACAACAAAATATAAATATTTCATATGTTTTTTTATACTACTTCTCTTTCTTTTTACTTATCTGTTGTGTTTTTAAATGTATCTTGTTGATTTTTAAACTTAAAATTTTTCCAACTCACCAAATAGATCAAAAGTATTTTCTAAGAAAAGTTGTTTAGAACAAAGAACACATTTGCTCTTAAAAATAAGTGCTGTCTCTCAGAGGGTCTGCACAATGACACTTGCAGTATATTATACATTTCAATGGTACACTTGCTCACTGACATCCCTCTTCAACCAATCCTTTTGATAACTGTGGTATCAATGTTTTCCAGTGTTTTAGACACAAAATAAAGGTGAACGATCTTACAAATAACTGTAGTTCTCCTCATTTTCTATCAAAAATGTCACTTCAGTTCCCTATGGTTCACCTCAGCTTACAAAAGCATGGTTTCTTTGCTTCTTTCCCCAAACAAGAATTGTGACTGCTGTTCCACCTCCTACACGTTCTTTACTTGATAATTACAAGAAATTTTTTCCCGATTATTTGCCCACCATAAATAACGACAGTAGAGACACTGCGGAATTTCCCCTCTGCAATTATACAAGAAGACTGGGCAGAGTAGAAACTAAGGAGCTTGGTGATCATTGTCCTGAAGTTGGATCTGCAGCTAGAGGGGTCCTAACCCAGACCAATTCAATGAAAAACTCTAGGGTTAAAGCCCAGATTTCACTAAATTCCTCCGGTGATTCTATGAAGGCCAGGAATAAATACATCGGTCAAATGCAGTATCTACGTCTTCTAGGGAATGTGCCAATTGGCATTCTGGAAAAAAGTACTCCATCGTTATATGTTTGAGACCCAAACCTGGAACAATCACTATACCTAATAATATCTGAAGCATTTTTATAGTGAGAGACAATATGACAAGTATTTCTACTCTCACCAATACATTTAAGGTAGTTGAGCAAATCCTAACAAACGTTCTAAGAAAGGAAAACGAAATAACATATGGAACATGTTGAAAGAAGAATGAGATTGTTACTCTTTGCAACCTACTACATGGTCCACTTAGAAAAACTAATAAACTTTAATCAGAGAGTACAAGATGTCCAAATAAAAGATCAATTTGTAAAAATCAATGGTACTCTAATTTCGCAATTTATATTTATAGAATATGATAAAATGAGAGACCACTCACAAAAGCAAAAAGCTATGTAGGAATTAGCTAACCAAGTATTCACTGATCCCTACAGAAAAAAAGGTTACAAGCCTTTTAACAGGCATAAGGAAGACACAATAGATTAAGGGAGATTCCATACTACTGAATAGAATATTAACAGCCATGATCTAAAGTTAAACTATGCTTGTATATTTAATACACTCTCAATAAAAATGTTACCTGTATTTTTTAAAAAAACACTGATTAATAGATGCCATTGAAACAAGTAGCTCACTATATTGAGAAAAAACTCAACTGTTACCTAAAACAATATAAAAATTGGGACTCCTGACGGGTTAAAATTTCCGAACATGGAAGGTAAGTAAATGATAACATATACAATTACATAGGAGAAAACACTGCCTTTGTGATCTGTGAGGAAAGACTTCTTTAAACACTTCAAAGTTAACTATGAGAAGCCAGATCAAAAAGGCCACAAACTGTATGATTCTATTTACAAGACACATTGAAATCATGCTTTCGGTGCAAACGGGATAGCCCAATAGCATCATACTGATGTAATTCATAACTGGGTTCTAGAAAAATTGTAAGCACGGTGGAAAATATCTTCTTATGAAGTTGGGGTCAACAAATCTCTTCTGTAAAGAGGCAGATAGTATTTGTGGACCATAGGGTTTGTGTCACAACTACTCAATTCTGCTGTTGGAGCATGAAAGCAGCCCCAAAGACAACACAAACAAGACTGGCTATATTCTAATAAAACTGTAGTTAGAGAAATAAGCAAATAGCAGACTTGGCCCATGGGTGTAGTTTGGTCTCTCATGCAAAAAACCCACTTCCAATTAAAAAATAATTACAAATTAGCAGTTACCACTCTCTTAAGCATATTAATAATGAAAAGGCATTAAATGATGAAGAAAGAAACTGAGTTATAGAATTAGAGGAAGTATCCAATTCTAATTTTTTTTTTGGCAGAAAGTACCCAATCAACCATAAAATACTTCCATTTTTAAATGTAGCACATGGATATTTATATGTAATTCTGTAAAGACAAGTCAAAAGGTTCTGATTTAGAGGATTTATATCTTTCCGTTAATATTTGCCAAGCAAGGCTTCAAAGGAACCATTATATTATTCAGCAAACAGCTCAATTTAGTATCAAAATAATCTATTTTTTCCATCCTACTCTTCATCAGAGAGAAGGGACAAAACAACTAAACTGCAAATACTTCCACACATTATTTTCACCAATTAGAAGATACATCTCAGTCTCCAGTTGAGGGAAGAGAGAAATTTTGTTGTTTATTGAGCAACATCTGGACATTCTTCATAGTTATAGGCTCATATGGCCCAGTGGAAATGTACTGCACTTTAGGCAGTTCATGGAAAGCAATGAAAATGTTTCTTAGATACGAACTCTTAACATTAAAGTTAAATAAATTAATTTGTAAATATACATAAAGTTTTAAAACTGGACAATCTGGGAACACACCACTTTGAAGACTTAAACTGATCAGCTTTAAACATAATATAAACCCAAGTCACGGTACTCTCTAAAGTATTCTACCTTAAAATAAGCAAAATATTAACAGATTAAAAGTCACAATCTCTCAATATACTGTTTCAGTTAAAGTATTCCACTTTTAACTACATTTTTGCATACATTACTTTAAAAAAAATTTTTCAATAGAATATTTACTGTAAGTGCATACATTATTCTAGCTCACTCTTCATCACTAATGAAAAAGTTAAAATTGCCAGACGCAAAGAACCACTCTTCTCCATCTTGTATCTCTGTAACTATAACCACTGAAGGACTAGAGAACTGTGAGAACAATTTGTTTCTTCACAGATGTCCACACTTAAAATTTTTTAATTTTCTTTTATCAATCCCAGTGCCTCTGAACTCTAACACCAACCAAAGCAATTCACCAAAGTAGCTATATGGATAGCAAACAAGGTCATAAAGAGATATGTTCAATCTCATTAGTAATTAGTGAAAAAAAATTGAAACCACATAAGCTACCATTACAAACATATGAGAATGGCTAATATAAAAACAAGAACAATAAGTGCTACTGTAGGCGGGAAGCAACTATCAATTATACATTTCTAGCATCATGCAGAAGGGTAATATTCTGAAAAACAGTAAAACACCTTAGGAATGTTTGTAAGAGACAGGTTCTCACTATGTTGCCCACACTGTACTCTAACTCCTGGACTCAAGTCCTCTCACCTCAACCTCTCAAGTAGCTGGGACTACAGGCATTCACCACCATACTTGGCAAAAAATTTTCATAACATTAAATGTGTACTTTTCATATTATTCTCCCCAACACTCCCAAGTACTTACTTTAGAAAAATGGAAATGTATGATCATATAAATTATGTAATATCTGAACATGAATGCTTATACAGGCATTTTTTAAAGCAAGTATTTCTCATTTTGTTTAAATTGTACTTTAGGTTCTGTGGTACATGTGCAGATCATGCAAGATTGTTGCATAGGTACATACAGGGCAATGTGGTTTGCTGCCTCCATCCCCCCTTTACCTATATCTGGTATTTCTCCCTGTGTTATCCCTCCCCAACCTTATTGCTGCTGTCCCTCCCCTAGCCCTCTCCACCAACAGACCCCAGTGTGTGATGCTCCCCTCCCTATGTCCATGTATTCTCATTGTTCAATGCCCGCCTATGAGAACATGTGGTGTTTTTCTGTTCTTTTGTCAGTTTCCTTAGAATGATGGTTTCCAGATTCATCCATGTCACTACAAAGGACACGAATTCATCATTTTCTATGGCTGCATAGTATTCCATGGTGTATACGTGCCATATTTTTTGTCTAGTCTATCAATCACTGATGGGCATTTGGTTGGTTCCAAGTCTTTGCTATTGTAAACAGTGCTGCAATGAACATCCATGTGCATATGTCTTTATAAAAGAATGATTTATAATCCTTTGGGTATATACCCAGCAATGGGATTGCTGGGTCAAATGGAATTTCTATTTCTAGATCCTTGAGAAATCGCCATATGTCTTCCACAGTAGTTGAACTAATTTATACTCTCACCAACCAGGTAAAAGTGTTCCTTTTTCTACACATCGTCTCCAGTATCTGTTATCTCCAGATTTAATTATCACCATTCTAACTGGTATGAGATGGCATCTCACTGTGGTTTTGATTTGCATTTTTCTAATGACCAGTGATGAGCATTTTTTCATATGTTTGCTGGCCTCGTATATGTCTTCTTTTGAAGTGTCTGTTCATATCCTTTGCCCACTCTTGAATGCGTTTTTTTCTTCTAAATCTGTTTTAGTTCTTTGTAGATTCTAGATATTATCTCTTTGTCAGATGGCTATATTGCAAAAATTTTTTCCCATTCTGTTGGTTGCCAGTTCACTCTAATGATTGTTTCTTTGCTGTACAGAAGCTGTGGAGTATAATTAGATCCCATTTGTCTATTTTGGCTTTTGTTGCCAATGTTTTTGGTGTTTCAGTCATTAAGTCCTTGCCTATGACTATGTCCTGAATGGTTATGCCTAGCTTTTCTTCTAGGGTTTTTATAGTGTTAGGTCTTATGTTTAAATCTTTAACTCATCTAGAGTTAATTTTAGTGAGGTGTCAGGAAGGGATCCAGTTTCTGCTTTCTGAACACAGCTAGCCAGTTTTCCCAAAACCATTTACTAAACAGAGAATCCTTTCCCCATTGCTTTTGTCTGGTTTGTCAACGATCAGATGGTTGTAGATATGTGGCATTGCCTCCGAGGCCTCCAAGGCATTTGGTACCAGTACCATGCTGTTTTGATTACTGTAGCCTTATAGTATAGTTTGAAGTCAGGTAGTGTGATGCTGCCAGCTTTGTTCTTTTTGCTTAGGATTGTTGTGGCTATGCAGGCTCCCTTTTGGTGCCACATGAAGTTTAAAGTGTTTTTTTTTTTTTTTTTCCAGTTCTCTGAAGAAGTTCATTGGTAGCTTGACAGTGTTAATGTTGAATCTATAAATTACTTTATAGAAAATGGCAGTATGGCCATTTTCATGATATTGATTCTTCCTATCCAAGAGCATGGAATGTTTTTCCATCTGTTTGTGTCCACTCTTATTTCTTGAGCAGTGGTTTATAGTTCTCCTTGAAAAGGTCCTTTACATCCTTTGTTAGTTGTATTCCTAGGTATTTTATTCTCTTCGTAGCTATTGTGACTGGGAGTTCATTCTTCATTTGGCAGTTAGTCTGCTATTAGTGTTTAATAATGCTTGTGATTTCTGCACATTGATTTTGTATCCTGAGACTTTGCTGAAGTTTCTCATCAGTTTAATGAGATTTGGGGCTGAGGCTATGGGGTCTTCTAAATATACAAGCCTGTCGTCTACAAATAGAGACAATCTGACTTCCTCTTTTCCTAATTGAATACGCTTTCTTTTTCTTGCCTGATTTCTCTGGCTAGAACTTCCAATAACACATTGAATAGGAGTGGTGAGAGAGGGCATCGTTGTCTAGTACCAGATTTCAAAGGGAATGCTTCCAGTTTTTGCCTGTTCAGTATGATAACTGGCTGTGGGTTTGTTGTAAATAGCTTTTACAACAAATGATTTTGTGATATGTTCTTTAATATCATAAATGATTTTGTGATATGTTCTATCAATACCTAGTTTATTAAGAGTTTTTATCATAAAGGGCTGTTGAATTTTGTCGAAGGCCTTTTCTGCATCTATTGAGATAATCATGTGGTTTTTGACTTTGGTTCTGTTTATGTGATGGATTACGTTTACAGACTTGTGTATGTTGAACCAGCCTTGCATGCCCAGGATGAAGCCTACTTGATCATGATGGATAATCTTTTCAATGTGCTGTTGCAATTGGTTTGCCAGTATTTTATTGAAGATTTTTGCATCTATGTTCATCATCGATATTGGCCTGAAGTTTTCTTTTTTTGTTGAGTCTTTGCCTATACAGGCATTATTTATAGTCACAAAATCTTGAAACAAACAAAATATCCTCCTACAGGTTCAGTAAATCATATGGTACATCTGTAAGATTATTATTCTGCATTAAGAAAAATCTATTGATACACACAGCAATGTGAATTAAGCTCAAATACACATGCTAAGCGAAAGAAGTGAGACTCAACTCAGTAAGTTACATATGGTTTCACTGCATTTATATGACATTGTTAAAAAGCCAAAACAATAAGGAGAGAAGAGAAATCAATAGTTGTCAGACTGTAGGGATGAGGAGAAAGTATGACCAAAAAGAACATGACGACAGAGTTAAGGGAACCATTTTGTACCCTGGTTGTGCTGGTGGTTGCTCAATACATTTGTTGAAACTAATGAAATGGTACTCTAGAAAGGTAGATTATTATATGTAAGTTTTAAAACTACAGTGTTACATATAAAATATCTGAAAAGGAATGAGGTGTATAATATGTCCTATTTGATACAAATTCATTAATTCAACTTTTTTAAAACATTGCAACACACAGAATCCTAATTTTGTGAAACAGTTACAATGAAGGTTGTGGAGATCAGATGATCAGGGTAGGACTAGAGATATTCACTTGGGGGTCATATCCATGTATATGAAGGCAATAAATGTAATAACTCAGAAAACAAAAGAACATATGTATATGTTTCTATCAAACACTATTCAAAACTAAAAAAGTTTGAATGAAAATGACTAAAATACCACGACAAATTATTTTCATTTTTACTATTTCTTAGACATCCTGTTATAATATGAAGAGCAATTAATTGTGGAAAAAATAATTCTCTAGAAACAAAATATTCTAATTAACATATTTCTTCACAATTTTAGTTTTCAAACAGAAGTACACAGGAGCAATCAGCAATAATTACATACATTATCATTTTATAAAACCACCTATCTTCTCACATAGGCCACAAAATGGATACCTATTTTCCCTCTGGAATTTCTGTGAGCCTACTATAACCACTGTGGTTCTTATAAGCTTCAGAATTAGTAAGCAAACTCTATTTGTATCTTTCTGTACACCCTTTGTACCAACTTTTTTCCAGAAAATCAAGAGGAAGGAGAAAGCTTCAATAAAGTATAAACAGTAGAGAGATTAATGAAGATTTCTTGGCTGTTGTGTAAAAGAAGGGGGAAAAAAAAAAAAAGAAAAAATGGCAAGTCTGACTAGAATTTAAGACACTGGAATATTTTTAAAGGCCATTATGTGTCTTTTCCTGATTGATAGAGAGTTCTGGATATTGAATTTAGAGGGGGAGTGCTTACTTGTAAGATTTTGGCCCTAGCTCAGTTAGATGTATGGCAGAACAGTGACATATGGATGTGACAGACACAAAGTACCATATAGCAATTACTGTGATTCATCTGCTGGCATCTGGAAATTGGTAAAAGTGGGTTATCAGTGATTCCAATACCATATGAAGTACAGCTGTTGCACAGAGCTTCTAAAGATTTATGTCTGTAAAGCTTCAGAATTTAAAATACCGAATTAGCAGAAAATTAAGATGAAAGAAAACTTTTATGCCTGCACAAATTATTATGTGAATTACTAAGAAATGGTGGGATAAACCCTGTTGGTTCAGTTTCAAGAAACAAATGTAGTATTTATACATTATCAAAAACATTTCATCCTCTGAACTAAAATCATTTCTCTGTATCTCTCTTACATTGAATAGGATATTATATATTCAGTTGAGGGCAGACTATCAATGACTTATTTTTATATCACTATATCTACCACAAAATCTTAAGAGTACGGATACATAAAAACATTCAATGAATACACAGAAGATACAGAAATCTACCAAGTCAGACAATAATTAGATGTTAATAGTCTATACATAAGCATTTTTAAAAGATAAATCTGCTATACTAACATCAATTATTAATTGTGTCTTTATTATGTTCCTATACCTGTGTGAAAAAAGCTGTGTACATCTGATCACTTAGGTATCAAATCTTCATAAATTTGGTTGAGTCCCTATTTAATGACAAGAAATATGAAGACATGGAGAGATAAAGAAATAGAACAAACAGTGTATATCTTGGGAGTGCTTCAAGCACATACAAATCTTATTTCAAATTAGACACTATTTTGGAAAATCAAATTCTAATTGCACAGTAAAGCAGTAAGAAAATACGGAATAATGAACTAAAATATTTTTACATAATTAAAATGTGTCCATATATTTTATAGTTTCTTTAACAAGTGTTAACTTCAAGTATTTTTTTACACTGTCCTGCTCTCTGAAAATCTAGCACTGAATTTCTTTTTGTTCTATTCTTTGCAGACACTCTATCCTATGATAATTTTTAAATGCTGTATTTTTATTTTTAAAAAGTAGCTCAACTTTACAAATGGGAGACAAAATAAAGCCTCCCTAAAGATGGCCATTGAGGAGGTTATCCTGGATTATCTTCATGTGAGTGGTGCCAACATAATCACAAGAGTCCTCTTAAAAGGGAGGTAGAAGGGTAAGAGAGAGAGATGTAACAATAGAGGCAGAAACTGGAGTCTTGCACTTTGCGGCAGAGGAAAGTGGCACAAGCAAAATAATGCAGATAGCCTTGAGAAACCAGGAAAATAATGTAGGGAATCCTCCCCTAGAGCCTTGAAAAGGAACGCAACCTGGCTGACATCCTGGCTTTTAGAACTTGTGACCTCCCAGAACTATAAAATAATAAATCTGTTTTTTGAAGCCACTAGGTTTTTGGTAATTTGTTACAGCAGCAACAGAAAATGAATACACTGTGGCACACATTTCTGCAGTAAAAGACATCTAAGGGTGTTTGCAGAAGCCTTTCCTTAGCTATAGTCAACCAATCATGATGTTCATTTATGTCAGCAGATGATTTTCCAAAGAACGATCAGCAATAGCAGGAGCATCCATTACATTTTTTTTTTACTGTTGCATTCATTTTAACATGTATTTAATAAAAAAAAAATCCATGTTTTCTGAGCATCAGCAATAACATCATAAGGCTGTAAGTTAAGGTTTTTTTTTTTCCTAATTTGCTAGGCTTGTTAGAACTCTATAAGCCACAGAGATAAATAAAATTTTATTTCAATGGTATGCTATGATGATACTTTTGTGTATATTCTTGTACCACAGAGACAAGATGTCTTCAAACTAGGCTGCATGTTAGAATTATGAGGAGAATTCTAGAAACAAACTTTATTGCCCAATCCTACCCTGAGAGATTGATTTAATTGGTTTGTGGTGGGACCCAGGTATCAGTACTTGTTAAAAGCCCTTTGGTAACTCTAACATACAGTGAGAGGTGGGAACCAGAAATACAGATGCAATTTTAAAAAATATACAACACTGTATTTTCCATAACTCTTAATTAGTAACAAAACTTCCTTGATGGAGGTAAAATGTTGAGTTATAATATATAACAATATAAGAATGGCAACAAATACATTATAAGAGGTTTTTTTTTATGGTTTTTTATGAGATGCTATCCTTCATAGATAATGTAAAGGTAGTTTTACTAAACTAGGCATACATGGTTGCTAATTTCTCTAATCTCATTACATGCATATGTGGCAAGCATTATGTTATTCATTAATTTCAAAATCACATAATGGAATATATTCATCTAACAATATTTTCTATCACTTTATTCTGTAATTGACTGAGCTTTCACTGTGAAAAGCCAATTCTCTAATTGTTACAGTCAGCTTTTTGTCAAGAAAAACAAAGTTATGAATTCTATAGTAAATATTTAGGGAAAGAAGTCCCTCATAAAATATAAATATAGCTTACTGGAATCATGTCTATGTGTGATATCTAATGAAAGTCAAAATCAAAACATTCATAAAACTAGTCTTTTACTGAAAGATACCAAAACTGTATGTGACTAAGATGGCTGAACTTGTATCTCCAAATTGCTGTGGTGCTTTCACATAAAAATCTTTCCTCGTTTTGTGTTTCACAGAATGGCAAACAGATGTGATACACGTGATTAGAAAAGCTTCACTGTAATTTTAGGTGTAATGTTTGTACAAAAGCCATGATATAAAGTTGAAGACTTTAAATTGATAATATTTTTTCCAGATAATGTTTTGATCTCTACTACAGTCAAAATTTAAAAATTCTAATTTTAATTCTATTGCAAATTATGAAAAAACAACTGTATGATTATAATTTTTATTTTATATTACCAATGGAATGAGATACAAGGTAATTATTTTAAGAAAATGTATTTAAGACTTTTTCTTAGGAAAAAAGATTATATACTAATTATAGACCCTGGAAAACATACTTCCTTTCCAAATGAATTTAAAATATATTAATATCCATAATCAGTGTTCATTAACATATTCTGATAAAATTAGAATCTATTGTATCATTCATTAGTTATAACCACAATCAAAAGGTGGAAGAGAAGAACATATTCATAATGTTCAACAGGTCAAATCATTAAATTTTATTATTCTTTATGTGACTTATTAATAAAATCTCCAGCTTCAAGGCATAAAGAAAACACATATGTAGTATCAAGTGCACCAAAACAAAAACACAAACATAATGACATGCAATTAATGATTTTCACTGCTACAATTCAAATCATCCTGTCGGACTACATCTTTTACAAAATCACATTCTCTTGGAAAGTAACAGTGTGCTTTTCTCAACTTAGAAAACAGCCTAAGTCACTAAATTAATTCAAGGATATTTCACAAAATATGCTCCACATATATAACAGCCTCTAAGTCACCTTTATGCTTTAAAATAGAAACATATGGTAATATTACAAATACTGAATATAAGAAAATAAAAAAGTACTATATTCTTCAACAATTGTAAGTTGTTTCTTAAGTACAACCTTTTAACAGTAAATAAGTTACAGATTTTTAAGCTATTTCATATATAGTTCATATATGTACATATAAACAATGTAATTAGCCTCTAATAAGCAGCAGAGCCATTGTAACTGTATCATCAGTATTTATTGTTAAATCTGTAAACCTAACATATAATTGCTAAAAAGGTAGGTAAATATTTAACACTTAGCAATAAATAAAAACATATGTAATACATATTTTGCATTTGCTTTACAAAATATCTCTGCATCTGCCTGAAATATATTGCTTAACATTGTTCTGTAACTACCCAACTAATTGATGCTAGGCAGCATTAATAGGGATAAAAAAATATTTTGTCCTAGAGAAATTGTATCAACTATAATTTTAATATTAATAATTTTACTAATAATTTTAATTAGTAAAGTTTATGAAATATACAAAGGTTTATTAGGAATTTGGGGAGGGTTGGGGATGCGGGTAAATAAGCCATAGTAAAATTCCTTGTTTAACAGAAAATGATTTCTTAAAATCACAAAAATATAGATTGTCACTATAGTTTATAAACATCATTTCAAGAACATGCGAAAATAACATCTCATTCCATTATTACAAAGGGGTTTTCTATCCAAAGTGTTACATAAACGAAGTATTTCATAAATTATCCCAAGTAAAACTCCAGTGTTAACCTGAACAAAATAATTTAAGAACCAGGAACCTAGATGGAACTGTAATAGAGCATCTACACAATCCTCTCATTTTAATAAGAGAAACTAGAGCCCCAAGAAATGTATTTGTTTTCTTCATAACCAAGTTATCAGCCCTGGCTCCCCAATTCTCACAATTCTCACTTCAAGGCACTGCTCACCCACAGCAATTTTAGTCAGTTAGAATCCACCCAAAGTTTAACTGTGACTTATGCCAAGTTTGTCATCATCTTACCTTTCTGGATAATCTAGGCCTCTCCACTTTGAATGTGCCCTCATAGAATGTGCAATGACTTTGAGTTGGTGAAGTAACAAAAATGCTATTAAACTACTTTCTGTAAAGGCCCAAGAAAAGTCTATCCATAAAGACCTTTATGTTTTGAGTAACAGAAAATACTAAATCACAAGGGCTGACTCATGTCTAAATATGACTACATCTATTTCGAGCTTCAAGTTCTTTACAGTCAGAGCACCAGTTTCTCATCTCAAAGATCTGGGGTCTGTAACTAAAGACCCCAGGGAACTGTAACTAAATAGTAAGGTAGCTAACTCTTCACATTCACACGTCAATCAGTGGTAGAGAAAAAAATGTCAACCATGGCAAAAACGATGCCAGAAAAGGGGTAAATGAAAAGCAATTCAAATTCATCCCTGGCCCATACCTCTCTCATAAGTCGATGATGCTACCAAGATAAATTGAAGGCTTCCAGGTTTGGGAAGAAAACATGTTCCTGGATAGCCAAAGTTTCTGCTTTCTGAAAGGCTTTCTCTTGTTCATGTTACTCCACGGCCATACTGAGAAAAGTATTGTAGAGAATGCCTTTTCTGGGAGCCATACAGTTATCAGCTCATTTTCTCTGTAGTGGAAAGCCTGAGAACTTGCCTTAGGGATTGAACAGTCTCAGACTGCTACCAGGATTACCATTTCTATGGATACAGATTTCTGATAAAAATTCAGGATGCTTCTATTGTGGCTGAATCTAGTCAAATCTATGGCCTTGTTGCTTTAGAGTCCTTCTAGGACTCTGGATACTCTAGTGTTTCACAGGCACAGGGTTGTAATCTTGTCTATTCTACCATCCTCAGTGTAATGGCCTATGCCATAGGCAATTGAAAAGATGACCCCAAATTGAATTTATCACATACAGTTCTGCCCCTTAGATGGAACACAGGATGCTCAAAGGAAGGTACGTAAGAGAAGCCAAAAAGGTTAGGTTTTGTCCTTTCCCAAACTTATCTCCTAAAAAAATACCCAATTCAATGGCCATTGCCAGCACTAATTTCAGTTTAAGGCAAAAAATTAAACTGTTCTAATGCTAAATGTTTCAAATCATAGGTGATGTTCCTAGCCAGGGAAATTGCAGACTTCCTGGTCTGGGAAGAGAATATATTTCTGGATAGCCCAAGTTTTAAATATCAGACCCTCCCTCCATGTAGATTTTTTCTCTCTGTTTTCAAATAAGTCACTCTGCACCTAAGTTTGTTTCTTTATTGCATACTGCAAAAAAAAAATGAACATAGTCCAGTTTTGTTACCTTTCCCCAGCATTTCCTCTAATGTTTCAGGATCTATGGGCACAAGGTTAATATCCAAAGGCATAACAAATAAGTTTTCCTTTTTTTTTTTTTGAAATCAGTTACAAAGGATCACCTACATCCCAGCCTGAAGAGTGAGGTATCACTGCTGTAATCCCTAGCTCCTCCATTCATCCAAATACGTTTCAGAAACTTTTGTGGCAGCACCACATGGCATAAACCAAATGCTATACCAAAAGAATGTAGTTGGCTGCAAAGAACAAACATTCTTCAAATAATTTTACAAGAAGGAAATCTCTTGGCTCACATAACGGAAGTCAGACACAGAATACATTCTAGGGTTGGACATTTTCGTGCATGTGATTCTCTACGCTTAGGAAAATTTAAATGGGATAGACTGTCAAAAGTAAAATAACTGGTTCTAGGTACCATAGTCTATTTTAAGACAGGCATATCTCTCCATATGTATTAGTCCATTTTCATGCTGCTGATAAATACATACCTGAGACTGGGCAATTTACAAAAGAAAGAGGTTTAATTGGACTTATATTTCCACATGGCTAAGGAGGACTCACAATCATGGCAGAAAGTGAAAGGCATGTTTCACATGGAGGCAGAAAAGAGAAGAGAGCTTGTGAAGGGAAACTCACCTTTATAAAACCATTCAGATCTCATGAGAATTATTTACTACCATGAGAACAGTATGGGGGGTACTACCCTCATGATTCAATTATCTCCCACCAGGTCCCTCCCACAATATGTGGGAATCACGGGAGTGACAGGTCAAGATGAGATTTGGGTGGACGCAGCCAAACCATATCACCATGGCTCATTTTATTAATCCACACCTTCATGTTTATAGTAGTCTAATCATAACAAGGTGTAACAATGGTGGTGGCAATAGGAATATAAAGAAAACTCCAATGTTTTTGTGTGTGGCTCCTGCCTGGCTTCTCCTAATCTGGATAAGCAAATTTACACTTTGGATGATGGTTTCTTTAGTTTTGTTTCAAGTCAATTGATGATTAAAAGAGTACTAGTAATGGCAATACGAGAACCACCTGAAATATGTTTTTTATATTCCACTAAGGGTTGAAAGTCAAACAAAAATAAATTTTCTAGGTATCAAATTCTAACAGAATACCACTGTATTGGTATAGTAGCATGGCCAGGAGGCACTGACTGGAAAAGTTAACAAGGAAAAGATGTGGCAGTCAAAATAATGACATACTATGATAGAAGTGAATAAGGAGGCAACTGTAAAACAATGGGTATGTTATTTAACCTAAGCATTCCACTTCTTAGATTTCTCTTTTGCAGAAATAAATGCATATGAACATGACTGTACATATTCACATATCTTAATGTTCAGAGCAGCACCAATAGACCACATAATGGTTTACAACAGTTAAAAGAAATGATAAATTTAGATAAACTGGCATGTAAAGTCCTCCAGGACATACAAATCCATATATATACATACGTATATAGACAGATTTGATAATCCAAGTAAAATTTATCAAAGTAGATATCCACTAAAAGGTCAACAGTTATTTTCTTTGGAGGATTTTATGGCCTGAATATATCTGCTCCC
Source organism: Cebus imitator (assembly GCF_001604975.1). Taxonomy (NCBI): domain Eukaryota; kingdom Metazoa; phylum Chordata; class Mammalia; order Primates; family Cebidae; genus Cebus; species Cebus imitator. The sequence goes on from NW_016107360.1 coordinate 324,128, forward strand.
CATACCCAGTTAATCCCAATGTATTAGCGTTCAGCTAAATACTATGATATTTGGAGATGGGTCTTTTTGGAAGGTAATTAGATCAGAAGGGAAGAGTCCTCATGGCCTTCCTATAAGGTAGACTAGTACCCTTGTAAGAGGCCAGAGAGCTAGCTAACTCTTTTCTGCCATGTGCGTGTATACAAAGTCAGTCTTAGCAACCTGGAAGAAGGCCCTCACCAGAATCCAACCATGCTGGCACCGTGATCTTGAAAATCCAGCCTCCACAACTGTGGGAGATAAATTTTTCCTGTTTATAAGCCACCCAATCTACGGAAATGTGTTATAGTAGCCTAAAGTAAGTAAGACAGAGAGAAACAGGATTGAAAAGAATTTACTGGTTGATAGAATTATTTTTCGAGAAAAATAAATGTTAAAAATGACAGGCTACTTGGTCAAATAAAAATGATAGACTATCAAAAAGAGGTCTTAGCCTTGGGATATGGTACTATACAATTATTAAATAGCTAGTGTAGCAATGTATTAAATAGCTTGAGTCCTGATTTTTTAATAAGCACAGTAACAGAAGTTGCTCCCAGAGTTCCCAAAGATACACAGATGATATAACAGAACAAACTCTAGAAAACTTACAGAAGGAAAATATCAAGGAGAGGATTTTGTCCCACCATCAATGGATTCAATGCATTTAACAATGTTTAATCTACACTGAAAGATGGCTGAATCAGACAAGATCTAAGATTAACATTCACACTTTAGGCATATAATTTAATTTTTGCTCATGTGCAAAGATGAAAATTAAGTATTTAAGTGAAAGTTCCTTTTTCAGATTCACAGCCTCCACTTTAATAATTTTATTTTTATTAAGTCTCATCATGTATGGTTCATGAAAAATATTTTTAGTATCCAATATTCACTAAAAACTGAAACAACAAAGATAAGGTTTTCTTTTTTCAACTATTTCCCACACGATACCTAAATCATTACTTATAAAACTACTTAGGCCCATTAAACATATATACTATGCTGCTCCTGACTGTTCTACTCCTATGCGTTTAATCAGTCATGGTACACTGAAAACATACACTCAGTCTCTAGACAAATTCCTAGGGAATTTTCTGTTCCTAAAACTTAAGTATTTCTGGATTATGTACCAATACATATATTTACAGTTTTCTGTTTAGACAAAAAGACATTTTCTTAGCATTTCAATAATCCAGACTAGCACAAGTATTGTAACAGAAAAAACAAAGGAACTGGGACATTTTTCTGATTCCTTTTCAAGCCTAACTTCTGCTTGTCAATAAAATATTCTTGCTACTTCATTTTTCTGTTAACCTTAATAGATCCAAGGCTACTCTTAAGAGTTGCTCAACAAAGACCATGAATCAACAATGTGTATAGCACAATTATAAATGCCCTGAAGGAAATAAAAAGGGAGTAAAAGAAAAACATCAAAGGCTCCCTATGAAGAGAAATGAATGTGACTTTGTAAATCCAAACTCAATTTGGTAGTTTTGAGGGAATATGGGATTGGTAAGAATTAAATAATTCCTCGAGAAAAAAGGAGTTGAGGAGGAGGAGCCATGGATTTGAGATGATGGGAAGGTAAATCTCCTTTAGTGAAGCAGAAGCAGTAATTAGGTAACAAGTCTAGAGATTTGTGTGGTTGAAACAGAATTACACTCAAGACAAAAAAATATCCTTAAAGATTAGCAAGTGCTAATACTCAGGAAGAGTGTTCCAGGCTGCAAGGTGATCTAGTTTCTAGTCTTAGATAATTGAAGAACTGAGCCAATGCCAGGACAGTTTGTATGAATTTGGGTAAAGTCTTTATTTCAATCCCTAAATAATTTTGTCCTATTTCATAGTCAGGACAATCAGAACAAATGTATGGTGTGAGCAAAGAGATGAGGTGAGGGAGTATGTTAAACAGATAAGTATTAAATACATTGTTCAATAATAAAGAAAGCAGTACGGTTTCAAGTCATAATTACTGCTGGTAACAGTTGCACAACTATTTGGAAGGTATTTTCAAGCAATGCATCATATAGTATTGTAGTTATTAATATTAAAAACTTAGGTAACAGACTCGCCCGGGATTCTATTCAATGTCTGCCTCTGCTGGCAGTGTGAGATTGAAACTCTCAGAGCCTCCTTTTTGTCACCTATAAAATAATAATACCCCAACAGGTTCACTGTAAGCATAGTAACAGGTAAACCTAGAGAACTCAGTTCATTGCAGGAATACAGTAGGCCCTCAGTAAATAATACCCATCAACAACCCAACTTTTCAAAAGCAGTATAATGCATATTAAATGTATTTACTTTCATGTGGCTTTCAAAAGAAATTTACATATACAATAACAATTTGAAGAATAGCAAGGGAATTCTGTCATTATTCCAATACACATGTATTTTATTAATATAAATAATTGACTAGTATACAGCAGGTCTCTAGCTCCTTGAGAAGTTGCTTAACAAGTTCCAAAATATAAAAAGCGCTATTTTCAGCTCTTCTAGTCAGGATAATTGAAAATAACAAAAACATAAGAGAAAAAATGTAACTTAAATGCACATAAGGATGATCCACACTCATGAAACATTTAGTATGTTTTAATATCATTCACTGTCTCTCAAGATTCTGGCAGATGTAAACACCCATTTCAAAAAAAAAAAAAAAAAAACTCATGCACATTTCAAAGGTTCCAATTTCCTCTCTCTGATTGTTACAAATCATCAGGACTAGAATAAATCTCAGCAAGAGTGTGACTGAGGCTATCTCACAACCCTCATTAGCTACTGGTATATTAACAAGGCAAGTATTCTCTTAAGCATGAATAAAATCACTGCAACTCTAGAAATCTGAGGCATCACAGAACTGGGTTGAGCACGGCAGAGCCATTTTGCTGTGATCTGATCTCATTTGATATTCACAGTGGTAAAAAGTACACAAGAAAAATTCTGAATGTACAGTGGTTTCTACCCAGATGGCAACATCATTAGAAAAGTTATGGCTGCATATTTACCATCTGTAGAGTGAGAAGCCATTAGGCAACAAGCATCTATATGTTCAAGCAAGAGCTACCACATAGCCACATGCATGGGAAGTCTGAATGAGTAACAAAGCCAAAGGCTGTCTTACCAAAGAATGAATATTCATGATGTTGCCAAGTACCACACAGATTAAACACAACTGTTATAATTTCATATTGTTATTCTGCCTGACAGCAACATCAAAGATCAAAATAGAACATGATCAAGGATAATTCATCGAGAATGTGTATTTACCTAGCATTAAGAAATGAGTTAGACACTAGCAGTAATCACAGAGGTTCTTCTGAGTGGGAAGGACTATTGTACAGAAATAGAATACAGACCACATGGAGAATCCCAAGTGAAAATATCCAAGGTAAATACAGGTTTGAGAAATCCTCTATAAATACGTAACTGCTTTACTTTTCTAAATCTAAATATGTTGACACCCATTTCCCTTTTTCTCAATTCTCTTAACAACTATTTATCTCAACTCTAAAACAATTCAGTATTGTATAAGAATATAGGGACCTTTACTGATAAATATTTTGAAATCTCTCATACAATAACTATTTGGTTCAACATAGTCTTATCAAATCAAAATTAAAACTTCAAACACAAAAGGCTACACTTTCAAACATAAGGCTACAATGAAAATTCATCCAAACATAAATGTCAAACCAGCTTGCAGATACATAAAACAGATGCCATCTCCTAGCATGGGCATAGAGCTTCACAAGTGTCTGCCTTCATTGTTCCCAAAGTTCATCTGAAGTTATCCAGGCAGAGCTAAACTAGAAAGCTATTTTCAATTGCTAACTTTTAATAGAAGACAGTTAACTTAAAAATGTTGCTTTATTTATGTGCAATGCAGAAAAATTGGGACTTGAATCCATTTTTGGTAATAGGAACAAACAAATTAAGTATGGTAGATTAGGTCACCATGTTACAAAATGAAAAAAAATAACTATAATCAAACGGTAAGCATTCCTCAATAGATTTATTCCATTTGGCTTTGCTGCATAACCGAAAATAAAATGTAAGCTTTTGAACAACACAGGTCTAATTATGCTATTCCTCCTTAAATTTTCTACGATCTCCCTTAGAGCACATTTTAGTGTGGGTTTTGTAACTGGTAATTTCTTTTCAATGGCTTTTTTTGCAGAAAGGAGAGTTTGCGACAGGTGGAGTAAGTGCTTTAGTGGTAACTTCTGAGATTTTGGTGCACCCAGCACCCAAGCGGTGTACACTGCAACCAATGTGTAGTCTTTATCCCTCACTCCCCTCCCACCCTTTTCCCCAAGTCCCCAAAGTTCATTGCATGATTTTTGTGCGTCTGCATCCTCACAGCTTAGCTCCCACTTATGAGTGAAAACAAACGGCATTTAGTTTTCCATTCCTGAGTTACTTCACTTAGAATAATGGTCTCCAACTCCATCCAGGTTGCTGTGAATGCCATTATTTTGTTCCTTTTTATGGCCGAGCAGTATTCCATGGTATGTGTATGCATCTTTTTCATATAACTTCTTTTGCTCTGAGCAGATACCCAGGAGTGGAATTTCTGGATTAAATGGTAGATCTACATTTAGAAGCAGCAGCAATGTTACTCTCATAGGAAAAGCAGAGGTTTACCCAGTATGTCCTTGAATGAAGACCCTTTCAACTTCTGAAATGCTCATAGACTATACCACTAAGCTGAATTTTCAGTATTTGTCAGTTGAAAAGTGCATAATTATGAATTTTAAAATACCTTTAAATTATCTTCATCAGCTATATCACCCATATATTTGAGGATAATTATTTCTTCCTTACAGAAAATTCCTAGAGTAAAACAGATTTGCAGACTTTGATAATGGTGGTGTGACTCAGGGTTTAGGAAACACTCCTTAGGTGAAAGAGGAAGGAATTAAGAATTGCTCCAGCACTGTGTTTTCACTGTTGTAGCTCCAAAGGTCAGCAGTATACTTGCGCAGAGCATGCTCAATACTTATTTGCTACAAGAATTAACTAGTGAGTATCAGAGTACTAGTCTTAGTTACACTGGGCTTTGGGACTTTGCACTGGTTGCTTCCTTTAGTGAAATGTGCTGCCCCAAGATATCTGCAAGGCTATTTCTCTCCGCTCCTTCAAGCATTTTGCTAAATGCCATCTTCCTAATGAGGCAAATCCATACCTGAGATCCACAATGCCTCCTCCCTGACCTTATTCCATTTTATGCTTCCCCCTACAAGTTATTACGATAATTCTCTTACCATTTAATTCTCTTTTGTACTATTTTAACTGTCTCCCACTTACAAAATGCAAGATGTACAAGTACAGAGACTGTATGATTTGTTCAGTGGTACAGTCCAAGCTTCTAAAAGAATGCCTGGCATAGTGAATATACTTTAAATGACTTAGTCTTTGACAAATCATTCCATGTCTGATCCTTCTGTACAAAAAAAAATGAAGTCTCCCCTCCTCAGTTCAGAGTGGTTCAAAAAACAAGTGGATTTACCATTAGAAAATGAAATTCAATGATAATTTTGAAATTTATGTAATTGCACTTGTAGCTTTTCCACATGGGATGGTGTGAGTGATAAGGTAAAAGAATAGAGGGATCCTCTCTCAGCTAGATGCTTACTGTTTGGGTGGACGTGACAGTTCACCTGTTCAGAATATATATATTCTGTTGGTTCTATGTCTCTGGAGAACCCTGAGTGATACATAAGGTTCTGAGGCAGCCTAAGTTGTAAAAAGCAATATTAGCAACATGCCTTCTTAGAGATGTACAGATAACATGCACGATCTGATGTGATTTCTTAAGAAAGTTAGTTTCTACTGAGGTATAAATGACACTACAAACTGCACGTTTCAAGTGTAAAGCTTAATGGGTTTTGACAAATACATACAACTGTATACCTGCCATCCTAATTCATATGTACATTTCCATCATCTCTCTTGCCCTTTTCCACTGTTCTGATTTCTATTACCTTAGTTTTGCCTGTTCTAGAACTTCAGATTCTAGAAAGAAAAGGAATAATATAGTACAAACTGTACAATGAAAGTCATTTCACCCTATCACCTACTTAGGTGATTGGTGAACTGAAAAATTTAGGGGATAGGGGAACAGTCATCTTGTCAATCCATGAACATGATATACATATCCATTTATTTAGGTGTTAATAGATTAGGTTATAAGGTCTTCACTCTAGAACATACCAGGCAAACCTCTGCTTTACACTATGAGGGTAAGATTGCTGGTTCTTCGAAAAGCAGATCTACCATTTAAACCAGAAACTCCACTCCTATCTACCAGAGCAAAAGAAGTCATTATACAGATAATACAGTACACAGTACAAATAGTACAGTACAAAATCTATCATAAATGATTTCTATTGCCGAATGTTTTCCATCAAACACAGTGTTTGAGATTCAACTTTGTTGTTGTATGTCTGTATCTTAGTTTAACTTTTATATATACATTTCTGATCATCTTGAGTTTACTTTTGCATTAGGTGATAGGTAGAGATTGAAGCTGAATACTAACAAATGTTTCCAATTCTATAATAATTTGCTGAAATGACGTTCCTTTTCCTATTGAATCACCTTGACACCTTTGTCAAAAATCAGTTGTCTAAATATGTATGGGTCTATTTCTAGACTATTTCAATTTCTCCACTTATTTTTCTAACACCAATTCTACACAATCTTTATAGCCTTACAAATTGTTAAATCAATTGATATGAGTCATCTAACTTTGTCGTTCTTTTACAAATTAGGTGTATAGTAGGCTTTTTGCATTTTCATGCAAATTTGAGAATCAGCTTGTCCTTTTCAAAAATAAATGTCTGTTGGCATTTTAATTAGGATCACACTGAGATACAGCTCATTCGATGGAGAACTGTCATCTTGTCAAACCATTCATTTAGGTGTTATTTAATTCCTCTCATTGATATTTTGTACTTTTAAGTATAGAGATCTTGAACAGTTCTCTACACTTGTTTTCCTAAGTCTTTTATATTTATCATGCTACTGTAAGTGATATTAACTTTAATTTTTAACATTTGTAGTATATATTTTATATTGACCTTATATTTAAGAAAACAATTCCTCTAAAATTAGTTAACTAAGGGCTTTTTCATAAACTTCTGACTAAAAACTTGTGAAATTAACATTTTACATAAATTACTTCTAAGGTAAATTTGCTTCAATAAACAAGTCTACATTTACATTAGGATGCACACATGCTCTCAGTCTCCCATAGTTTAAAAAATATGAACATTAAGAAAATAATTTCACCACATTTTAAGTTGCTGCTCATATAAGCTTGGGAAGATATCAAATACTTAAGTATAAATACCAGAAACAATAAAAGGGATTAAATGTCTATTTTATATGTATGCATGTGTGTGTGAACATATAGGTATATACATGTATACGCAGGCATATATATAAAAGTCTTTACAAATCAAAGAAACAGTACTGCTTTTGCTGAAGCCGGACAAAAATATCTCAAGACACTACTTCTTTGTGTGTTTATCCCTTCTAATGAAAGCAGGGCCAATTCACTGTGAATTGTTTTCTTTACTTAGACAGGATTTATTCTTCCAACTTCTAAGGAATTCAGAGCTCTCCTGACCTCTTCAGCACCTTTAAGCAAATAGCCGTGAATCTCATTTTTTATATATTTTGGCTGTTATCACTAAAATTGAAAACACCAATGGTAAAATTTTACCAGGATCAGAACGTTTAATACTTAATATAAAATTAAACATACTTACCTGAGGAAGGAGACCCTTAATCCTCTCAAGCTTCCAAGACCCCTTGCCCCTAGACTTCTACATTGCATTTCAAAAGGAGAAGTAAAGCCTGGCACACCAGGTGCCACCCTTAATCACACTCCTGTAGATCGCAGGCATGGTATGGAACGATCTTTCTGGAAGGCATTATTTTTGCTTAAACATGATCAAACCCCCACCTAGTCATGTACCCCATGCCTACTTCATGGATCAAGACCCTTTCACATGTAATTTCTAGAACTGTAAAACTTTGAAAGGGCAAGAATTTTCTTTGCCAAGGAGCTTGGTTGTTAAGGTATTTTCACCTTCCACAGCTCCCAGGCAAATAAATCACCACTTCCTTCCTTGTTCGGTGGTCGAGAGGTTTGTTTGTGGCCACTTCTGCTTCAATCTAAGACAAAAAAATTATTTGCAAAACAGATGAAAAACCAGAGTGACAGGTAAGACAAAGATGCGTTTAAGTCACATGAATATTCCTCTGCTACTCCTGGAAGAAGCCCAATCTAGGCCTTTTAGTCCATGCTGTGGGCAGAGGAGAGTGTGAACCTAGTTCTTTATTTATTAGACATAACACTATTGCCCTATAACACTGAAAGATAAGGTAGCCTTATACAAGTAGATGAGAAAGGGGCCATTTTTGCCTCCCTTATGACCTGAAGCCTACTCTGTTTCCTCAGAGATTTTATACACAGAGATACTTTTGTTACTACTTATGCTCCAAGTTTCATAGTCCCTTACCTAATATCCATATGCCTTTGTCTCTTAAGTGTCCCCTAAATTTGTTTATAAAGTCTCTAGAAAGTAGCCTGGCAATAAACTACAATCTGTCAACACAGAGTTACTGAAAATTTATCAGAAAAGAGAAAAATCTATGGAAAGTATTTCCCTATACCTAGAACAATCTGAGTGCCAAAGAAAGCTGACTTTGGATTTACATCTTGTATTATGTTTTATTTTGCTGTACTGCTTTAATGGTATGATTTTTCTCACACATAGAAAATTAAATTGCATGTGTATAAACTATACTCTCAATTAAGGGTCAAAAACAGAAGGTAATGAAGACAAAGACCAAACTCAACAAAGGAGTAGCAGGATCTAAATTAAAACTCTGGAAACTTGTGTGAACTTCGGAAATTATGCTCTAGTGAGTTTAAAACCTTGTTTTTGGTATTTTGGTTTTTCTTCCTTAACACAAAGAATGTGACATTTGCATGAATATTGTTCGGAGGTGGCGTCTTGGAATAACTAGCACAAGAGTTTGGAGTGGACACTTTTGCAGCTTGAAACAATTCCCCAGATCATTCCGAGAGGTTCCTGCAATACCACCATTATTGCCTCACCCCACCAAGAATCATAGTGGTAAATTTTTTTTTAAAAAGGCATAAGAAACTCTGTTTACAATGTTCTTTATATAATTACAATTTGGAGCGCAACCCAAATCAAAGTAAACCACACAATGATGCCTTGAAGCAAAGGTACTTAAGATGTGCAGATAATTATGGTGGGCATTATCAAAAAAGCAGTGTTACAGCTCTCTAGTTCCCTCTGGAATGTATCCCACTAAGCCAATTCTGGCAGTGAAACAAAGCAAGTGTCAAAGAACTATTCCTTCTAAAACCAATTATTTCCGTCAAGATTTTGCTTTTTTGAAAAACAGTTGATATTTAAATTGACTCTCTCTCTTAATACTTCACTGAAAGATTTGTCCCTCTCTTCCTCACACCACTGTAGCTGATTGAGGTAGCCCAGCAAACAATCTATCTGTATCTTGATGACACTGCAACCAATATCAGATCTAACTGTACGGAGACAGGCATTTCACAGAAGAGCTGGGAAGGGTCTCAGATTCCCTATTTAGAAGTCCTGTGGAATCCTCAGCTTCCCTCTGTCCAGAAGATATAGTCTAAGAAAGTGCAGCAATACCTGAGCTAATCAAGCAACTTTCATATCCTCCTCCCCGTGTTTGGGGCCAGGCTGTGGCCGCTCCATTACAAAAAGCTTCTTTCCTTTCATATGCCTTCTTTGCAAGGAATCTCTTTAGAAGACTCTGATCTCCAAGTCCCCCCCCCAACACCTGCACATCCATTCTTGCCATCATGATTATAGACCATCTGCTCAGGTCCATTTCTTGTTCTGAATTGCTCCAGAATAACTGATAATAAAGGTTGTCGTGGTTTCCAAGCACACCCAAGCCAGATTCCTTTGGTTCCTCTGCATCCAAAGCTGAGGAAAGGCCCTGCTAATCCCCATTCCCCACAGTATCCCATTCCCAAAAAGCCAAGAAGAGAAGATAAGATCATGAAATAATCTGAAGATTAATGGAAATGAGATTGCTTCTTAGCATAAAGCCAAAGCTCACTAAATATTAATAATGTAACATGGCTTTCATTTTATTTTGAGCATACATATGTGTATACATATAGTATATATATATATATACACACACACACACACACACACACACACACACACAAACATGTATAGAGATATATAAAATATATACACTTTTTTTTTACTTTAAGAAATTCTTCTGCTAAAGCCTCACTGAGCATGTAAACACAGTTGTGCATCTGAGGTACAAATCTAGTTCAATCACCTATTAGCTTACGTATGTGAAGTTACTTGAGTTTCTGAGGCTGGGTTCCTCACCAGCATATGTTAGAGCTATCAATTCCCACTTCCTGTGGCTATCCTAAAGTTTCTGTAAGTTTATATGAAAGTGCCTGGTGCACACCGTGATTAAAAAAGTATGTCTTCTTTCCATATTCTATGAATAACTAATTTTAATGAATGCCTGTAATTTAGAAGCTTTGCTAGGCTACTTATATGAAGAAAATAAAATATACAATCAGAAATAGTGAGATTATCTTCAACTAGGATGACAGAAAACACACTGTAGATACTAACAAAAGTGCATTCAAGAGAAATGTTGTAGTGTTTCCGAGTAATGTAGCTAACAAATTCAAAGACAAACTGAACGTCAGAGAACTTTTAGCCTTTCTAGAACATGTTATACTATCTAGAGAAAGACACTCAGGTTTGAGACTTAAGAACGGCAGGACTCACTCATAGTCTGAACCAAAAGAACCATCTTCCCTAATTAGGTGGCAAGGCCTGTTTCTATCACATCAAACGTTCTGGTCCCATGAAAGCCATAATCACTCTCAGTTTTTTTTTACTTCCCTAAATAACTGAGATAATGAAGCCACCTAGATCACTTTGAGTTTTGTTGTTCTTTCCACACTAAAGTTTTTTTCATAACCTAATGATGTATATTATTTTCATACACAAAATAAGCAAGCCCTGTTGATTACTCAAATGCTGACACTCATATTTTAGTAAAATACAACAGGTGCTTTGTTCATCTGACAACATGACAACATGTTGGGGAAAACCCTTAAAAAAAAAAAAAAAAAAGGCAGAAATCTACCCAAACCCAGGTCAAGCAGAATAGGATAAACATGATATACATGGCACACCTACATCACGAATACACCACTGTGAACCTGAAGAATGCTAGAGGGCAAGAAGGAAAACCTAGTTATGAAACCAAGCTGCACACCTGGGAATCAGGGTGGAATATGAGGACTAGGTGGATAGGGCCACAATGGCTTTAAGTATATGTGATTTAAGTTTAAAATCATGCGAATATACTTTCTCAAAGAGTAAGTTTAAAAAGCCAAACATACTTGAAACCATGAAAAGAATCAGTAATTTTTTTTTTTTTTTTTTAAAGAACCAGTTTCACCATCTTGCCCTAGCTGATCTTAAACTCCTGGGCTCAAGCAATCCTTCTTGCCTCTGCCTCTGAAAATGCTAGGCAAAAACGAGTAAGTTCTTTCATCTGAATTTTATATAATATAAAGTAGTAAGAACTATAGAACTTCCAACACATAATGATTCCATCCGAATCGCTGCACTAGAAGGAACCAAACTCCATCAGGTAGAATAGGAACCTTTGTCTCCTAGTCTCTGTGGGTAAACAGAATCTTAACTTCTTTGATTACCAGATAACATACACATCTAGCCTAAACACATTCACACTGACCAATCCTTTGTAATTTTTTACTGGAGTGTTGCTCTCTCCCAGACTCCCAATACATTGAGAAGCTTTGATTTGGATCCCTGATGGCTAGCTGAAGGGTCTAACTGGACCAGTGGTTCCAAACTCTGGCTGCACATTCCAGCCACGTGGGAATTTTAAATATTCTGCCCCCCACCCCTTCATGCTCCTTTAAAAATGACCACTTCTGCACAAATCAGAAGGAAGCTCCACTCTTTACCCTATCAGTAGTTACTAAAATCTGTTTTCACCACTTTAATCAATGTCTGTCTTTGTTTATCTTTCATAGTAATTAATGCCTCTCACATGAGTAAAGGACATGTCCAAAAAACTTATTTTAAAAAAGTCTGTATTATCATAGAATAAAATTTTCCAATAAAGTGGATAATAAAAGAACTAAAACATTTACATGCCTTTTACACACTATTTAGAGTGATTCTAAATACCAACTCTGCGGGATGAGCCCTCCTCAAAAAAATTAATCCCATAGTCATTTTTTATTACCGTTAAAATTCTCCTAAATCTCATTTCTATGTAGAATTTGCATGCCTCCTGTGCATACACACAAACTGAAAGTTCACTTTAAACATATTTCATAAAGAATTTTCTCACTTGACATATCTTTGCACTGGCTAGATAATTCACTACAGCAAAATCCTTAATGGGGTATCTGGTTTCCAGATTTTGTAAATAACATGGACTCAAGATAATCAGACATTCCACTCTAATATATTGCAAAACCAATGCCTTCAGATCTGTAGCCATTTTTTTTTTAATTTTATTTTTTGAGATGGAGTTTTGCTCTTGTCACCCAGGCTGGAGTGTAATGGTGTGATCTCAGCTCACTGCAACCTCTTCCTCCTTAGTTCCAGCAATTCTCCTGCCTCAGCCTCCCGAGTAGCTGGGATTACAGGCAGGCACCACCACAACCAGCTAATTTCTGTGTTTTTAGTAGAGGCAGGGTTTTACCATGTTGGCCAGGCTGGTCTCAAACTCATGATCTCAGGTGATCCACCTGCTTCAGTCTCCCAAACTGCTGGGATTACTGGCATCAGCCACTTTGCCCTGTCAGATCTGTAAACTTCGAAAAGTGACTTTGCTCCTATGGACGTTACTGCTTTTTTCCAAAAAATATAAACTTCAATCACCTCTCAGGAGTTCTTATGCAAGAAGCAAAGTGGTTATGCTTACACACCAAGTGACTTAGTCTTCATCAAAGTGATTCACATTGGAAAGCATTCTCTCACACCAGAAATTGGAAATGTTAGACTACAAACCGCAAATATGTAAAGTATTCCAAAAAGTTTTATTACATCAATAGTATTTATTTACAATAATAGCAACATCTACAATGATCATGTGGGAGTACTACATGTATGATCTAAATTAAATATTGTCTGCATGGCATTCACATGCCTACAAATTTAAAACACTGGAATAACCTGACACATAAAAGTCCAATTAAAAATATATGTTGCTGCCTAATTTGATTTTTAGTCACTCTATAATTAATAAACCTGCAGCTACCTTATGATGTCTTAAGATTTTTTACAAGTCAATGAAAATCTGTTTACAAGAAATTTCAAGTCAAAAACTTCTCACAAGGCTTTTTATAAAGTGTAAGCATTGGGTACATTTAAATGCCTAGTACTGTGAAAGAGTATTAAATTGGCATATCATCAATTCCCTTAAGCAACAATGCAAACTTAACAGACAATGAATTTTCACACGGTAATGTGGTGAGAAAACATGTAGAAACCTGAAAAAAATACCTAATACATAGGTATTAAAAACTGTTCTTGCTTAACACTCTACCAGATACACTGAATTCTTCCAATCCAAAAGGAGTCCTATTCTTATTTTTATGTTTTTTTATATAAGCATTTTTCCTTAGTATTTTTGAGCTATGTCTAATAATGAAGAAAACTATAACACATATGAATACATGAAAATGTCAAATTCACTGCAAGGAAAATGAATTAAAATAGTCACATATCTCCTAAGATGAAAGGAGAGATCAAAGGTACACACATACGTCATTTAGTTTGATTCAATTTCATAAAACACAGCATTTGGATCTTCTAAATTTGTCGCATTTATGTTGAAATAAAAACATCTAAGTATTGATAGTGACAGTAGACAGACAAATTCCTAGGCAGACAGGGGCAGGTCCCCAGTGAAACTCTACCTTCAAGCCAAGGACATCCTAAAGCCTGGAAAACCACCCTACAAGTTACAGACAGAATTCATGAACCAGAGTAAGAACTTCCATCACCATCTTACTCACTTTCTCTCAATTGGTTCTTTCTGAATGATGCCTTTTAACCAATCAAATGGTGTCTTTTCCAAGCCCACCCATAAACCAAATGGCACACATTCCCCCATTCACAGTCCATTTAAACCACAGACTAGCCTCAAAAACAACTACTCACTTTCGGGTCCCCTCTTGTGTCGAGAGCTTGTCTTTCGCTCAATATATTTTACCCTGCCTTACCCCCTTCTCCAATGTCCCAGTACCTTATTCCTCTTGGTTGTGGGAAAAGAACCTGCAACTTGCTGAAATGTCGGAGTGAAACAGTTGCTAATGCTCTTGCTCACTGAGCTGCAGGGCAGTGGGAATAAAACAGCTGTAACACTCCTGCCTGCTGAATTATAGGAATAAAAAAGCTGCAACAGTATGTTGATGGTATGTGCAAAACTTTTGAGTTCTTAAATAATTGTGTTATTTGAACATAATGACTGTTTCTTACTTTCTAATCCTTTATTCGTTTACTTCTCTTTTATCTGAGTGTGCTAGTTAGAGCATCCACTACCAAGTTCAATAGAAATGGTGATTATAGCCATTCTTTTCTTGTTCTTTGTTTTAAAGGTAATGTTCCTAACACATTATGGTTGATGTTCAAATTAGATTTTTGGATTATAACTTTACCAAGACACTTTAATTTGCTAAGAGTTTATCATTATTGGTGCTGAATTTTATCACATCTTCTCTCAAACTATTGAGAGGATGTCACCAACTTTTCTTTAACTTAAACGTATGATAAATTACCACAGCTGAATTTTTAATATTAAACTATCTCTGAATTCCTAGGATAAATCATTTGTACTTAACGTTTGTGAATGATAATAGCCTGCAATTTGTTAACTTTTACCTCCATAACTTGAAACTATATATAAATAATTTAACCACTATTCTGTTAATATTTTACATATTTTCAGGAACACAGTATCTATAGTGTAAACTGAAACCATTAGAGTAGTACATTAAACAAAAAAATACTACTACTCAAATCTATGATGTCCTGATACAGCTTCCAAGTGTTTGTTCATTTTTGCACTTTACATATTGGTCACTCAATAGTCACTGAGGGCCTACACTACAACAGGCACCATGCCAGTGCTAGAAATAAAGTGGTGAACCAGACAAAAACATTCTGTCTTCTTTGGCTTCATATTCTAGAAAGAAGACAATCAGCATGAATAAGTAAAGCATTTTGTGCCAAATTGTGTTGAACTGTTATAGAGAAAAAGCAGGAAGAATGACAGGGAATGCTTGAGTGGGAGATGGGCAGGGTCAATTCAGGCTCAATACATACTGAAGCACATCTGGAAAGACACCAATATGATAAAGAAAGCCAAAGCTAAGCATTATGATGAAAACAGTATAAAACTATTTTTTGTTAAAAAAAAAAAAAAAAAAAACCAGACAATTTTGGCAAGGCTGACAGGTATGGCAGAATAGTAGTTCTCAGCTCAATTCTTCCTAATGCAACCAAGAAAAGAAATGATGTAGATGATGTGACCTACCCTTTCCTTCTTCACTTAGGGAATATACTGGAACAAAGATGAGACCACGGGTATTACTATTATCCTAATTATTATTACAACAAATATCAAATTTTAGAATTATTTTTAGTGTATGTTACTTACAGTGTATTTCACAAGTGGTTAAAAATAACTATGGTTGGCAATATTTTAAGGGTCTTATCTAGCTACACTTTAAGGTTCCCTGAAAATCTGACCCTTTACAATTCCACAGCTAATTTTTAATAAACAAGTATCCAAATTTTACATAATTTGGGCACAAATCTTTAGCGTCTTTATCTTACTCATTTGCTAAAGAGGAAAACTGCCAAAAATAATAAACACAATGATCTATTGTTTGGGTGTGTCCAACATCTGTTCCCTATCCTGTAGGGAATGCACCCCTCCCTTATTCTCATTCATGGAGTTTGGGTGGGGCTGACCTGGTTCCAGGTGTGGACAAGTTAAGCAGGCCTGATTAATACAAAGTACATTCACATGGGCCACAGTAATTGAATCTGAAAATGAAGATATATTTTATAACAGGCTTAATAAGAGTTAGAACTATAGTTTTCAGTGAAAATATTGGGATAGAGGCACTCTTTCCTCTGAATTTACAAAACATAAAATATAAAGTGGGAGCAGTAAATTATATAGTGTATGTTTCATATTATTTAGAAAACCACCTGAGAATAAAGAACCAAATTATGTGGTATAGACAGGGATTTGACAAAGCCATAAGCCATTATCTCAGATGTTTTCAGTTATATTTTTAAACCACTTTATGTTGTGTTTCTGACATTTGCAATTAAAAAGTCCCAACTGATAGACCAATTAGTTAATCAATTAATTCAACTGGCTGAAAAACCACGTTGCCTTGATCTTCCTCCAATAAATGTACCTGAAACTGACGTGCAAGGCTTCATTTTAAATCATCATAAAATATTGTTCAGGAAGCAAAATACTGAAATCCATATAGTAACACTTCTACATAAAGATTTCACATATGTATTAATTCATGTTACAAAAACAACGATCACTATATTCAAAATTTTCAGGATATTGGTTAAAAATTTAGAGAGGAAATTAAAACTTGCACTTCTATGTTTTTTAGCAAACTGGCAAGCATTTCATTTCCCAGCTCATTAAAAATTTTCAATTTAGTTAGCGGTTATAATTCTGCAATTTACACACATTACTCTACATTTTCCTTTTTAAAATTTTAAATGAATTTGGTAGTTTGGACAAAATTTTTTTACACACTTCCATCTAAAATGTTACAAGCATTAGAAACAATATGACAATTGAATTAAGGGAAAAGTTACTATGAATTCAAATGCATATCCAAGTAATATAAACCTATTAAAATTCTTAGATTTTTGCAGCAACATGAGTGGAACCAGAGGCCATTATCTTAAGTGAAACAACTCAAACAGAAACTCACATACCAAGATTTCAGTTATTAGTGGGAGCTGAATAATGTGTACACATGAACAAAGAAGAGGATGACAGACATCAGAGACTTGGAAGTGAGGGAGGGAGAAATTGATGAGAAATTACATAATGGGTACAATGTACACTATTTAGATACACTGAAAGTCAAGACTTCACCACTTCACAACATATGCATCCAACAAAATTGTACTTGTACTGCCTTAAATTTATCAAAAAACAGAGAAAGAAAGAAAGAAACTGAGGAGGCAAGGAGTTAGCAATCATTTACCCACCATACCTAAACTAAACTTTGGAATTTGATAACTACAAAATTTTGAGATAATTCATTTAAATTTAGCACCAATTATAATGGAAAAGTTATAGAGAGATAGTCCCCTGTCTTTAGAAGCTTTGTTAAAGCCAAGGAATCTATAACAGTAGAAGCAAATGTAATTTCTGTGACTTTAAGATATTTTAAAAATCATAATTAGGTAACTTTTTGGATTTGTACTGATTATCTTTCTTTACTGCATATTTTACATCAGAGAATTCGTAATTCAAAGATTTAGAAGAGATACCTCTCTGCAATTCTTAGCATACATGCTTTCTCATTAAGTCCCAAATATAGACCAGCTGAAAATATCTGTAATCTGAATGCAATATACACAGCACTTCTCAAGATAGAGGCTTGCAAACAATTAGTCTACAGGCAGCAGAAGGCAAAACAGCTATTCACCATTACTTATTTTCTTGAATTTATAGTAAGGGCCACATTTGCTATTGCTCAGCTAACCTCACATGC
This sequence comes from Cebus imitator, assembly GCF_001604975.1. NCBI lineage: Eukaryota > Metazoa > Chordata > Mammalia > Primates > Cebidae > Cebus > Cebus imitator. The sequence goes on from NW_016107360.1 coordinate 342,045, forward strand.
CTGTGGAAATAATTAAACTCTAAATAACAAAAGACATGCCTTTTTAACACCCAACTAACCTAAGGTAACCCTGATTTACATGACTTGAGAAAGTTACTTGTGAAGAAAATCTATGTTCTCATGATGTTGCTGGCAAAGCCTGGTGTTATCAGTTTATTAGAAACACTGAAGTTATGATATAGAAGGTGCAACTGTAGAAAATATGAATGAGACTTTGAAATTATTTATTGGCCAGGTCACTTGTTAAAAATTAACCACTCCCCAGCCCACACCAGTTGTGTTTATGTAGTTGCTTAAACTGGTAATTTTTAGGCTAAATAAAATGCCTTCATTATTGAAACTGATACCAAAGTTCAGAAAGATTTGCCATTGCATGTTTTAATGTTTGTTATTATCAGCATGTTTTGGAAAACTTATGTAACAATTTTCATCTAAAAAGTCAGACCTGGTGATCATGCTTATTCCTTTCTCCATGGGCAAGAAGTGGGAATTGAATAACTATATTTGACCTTTTGTGTAGGGGCTTTAGCTTACTTCCTCTTATCACAGTGAGAAAATTACAAGCAAGTCTGTGCTAATACTGGACTTTCTTAAACTAAAAAAAAGACCACCCTTCCCAAAGAGTCTAAATCCTTTAATATCATCAAAACATCTTAAATATGAAGGCAGAAATTTAATAAAGGAATAAGAGAATTAAGGTGGTGATTAAGGCACAATTAAATTTAAATTCTAGTAATAGTTAATGAAACATATTATTCTTACTTAAAATTCAAAAACAATCAAATCAAGTCAGAATCCAAGGTATTTAACTGGTAGATAAGCAAGCAATGACCTGACTATTCACTGAAAGGCAACTAGAAACATGTAGTATAAGGATGTGTATTATAAAACCATAAATGCATACTTTCATATATTAAAAAACTGTATGTGGTTTAATAATTACTGGTATATTTTCACAAAAGCATATCCCCACTGGAGGGTCAAAATATTTTTGGTTACTTTAAGACTGGAACATAAGGTTGGCTCAAACCAATGATGTAAGTACATACCAGTAGGTAATACAGAGTTTAGTGGTCCATATTTTAACACATTTCATATTGTGCTGATTTCAGCTTGAAAGCCTATAAACAAAATTAAACTTCCTTTCCTTGCATCCTAATTTCAATACTTCTAATACAAAAGTATTTTTGGTAAACAAAAAATATCAGTATATTCAACTTTTAATTTTTTGTGTTTCTGAACCCCTCTTTTGAAAGATCTGTGTGTAGGTAAGATCAGTGGCCTATTATGACTAAGAAACTTTTGAGCCATAAATACAAATTCTGAACCTTTTTTTAAACAAAATCATTAATGTGAAAGATTATAAGGTATATTTTTATCTGAAAAAAGTGGCAAATTCTCTGTGGTACTTTTTTTGAACACTATTTCCTTATGTTCCTCCTAAGTGTTGTAGAATGATACACTGATTACAAACATGCATATAAACAATGACAAAAGCATAATAATCATAAATAGTGTTTGTGTAAAACATCTGTTTTTCCTGTCCATTAAAATTCAGAGTCTAGGCAGAATTACTGTAGATGTGTTTATTATTAAACCAACTCATTTCTAAACAGCATTAGTACATGGTCACTCTCCATTCAGTAAGAGGAAGTTTGAATCTTAATTAAAGTACACTTCCTTACCAGTTGTCAAAAGTGAGTAATGAGATGGATGAAAAACTAATAAATCTTGCTATTTTCTATAAACAAAACTCAATGCCCAACATTACACACCTCTCTGATTCTCCATGGAGAAGTCCTTTTATATTTCCATTGTGATCATAATCAGAAAGATTGATAGGATTCTCAGAGACTTTAAACACGTGCCCTAATTTTACAAACTATTCTCTTTACTGAGTGGAAAAGCAAGTAAGGAATTTTGCATAGGAACAAATTCCACCACTCTTCACTCTCATTCCTGCAAAAAGGTTCTTGGACAATTAGCTCCTGATTTTGGAAATCGCTTACCTTTGCTCTAAAATGATATACAGCACCTATTAGGCAATAGACTGCAAATGTTTCAAATCATTCAGACTTATTGTCATTGACTTAGAATGTCCAATATTTAAAATTAGGTTGACTTCACATTTCTCCTCTCTAGTTACATTTCCTACCCTTCTTGATGGTTTCAAGTCCTCCAGCATGAACATGATGCTCTTCACTTGATTCCATTAAGCACTGCAATTTTACAGTTCCTTGTACAGCTTTTTATGCAGTTTGGACAATTAGTGTTGCATAAAATCAAAACAAACAGAGATATCTCCCTCACTCACATATTATTCAATAAAATCTACATAAAACTACTGCAAGCAGGCTACCCACATTCTATTTCAATGCACTAAAATAATGCCATGTACCTTAGAAAACACTCCATTTTGCAAAGCGTAATTACTCAGTATGTTCTTTTAGACTATTTGTCATGCCACTACTTTTTCAATATTTCATTACTCAAAATATCAGAAACTGGACAAAGACTAAAAGCAAATACCATTTTAAATTTTTCATTGACATAATAGAGTAGGAGTTTTACTGTGCACATAGTTATAGGAAATCAGATGAATCCCAATGAAGTATATCAATGTTTTCTGTAAGTCCACAACATGTTTTCCCTGAAGACTAACAGTAGCATTCCACTTGTCAAATTGCCTTGTTTCTATTCCTCTTATTATACAACTATCCCCTGGAAAAACCTTTCTAAAACCTCTGAGACACAACACCTTCTGCATTACATGCTTTTAGTCTGTGCATCTCAACTTTCAGAATTGTAACACCACCATTTTCTAGCAATTATTTTCTAACACTGGCTTCACTCATGTGAATCAAAATAATATAGCCTACATTTACATCCCCATTAATGTAATGCTCTAAGTATAAAACTCAAAGTGTCAAAAATAGTTCCTTTTGCTACGACATGAGTTGGGCTACTGAGGAAGTCTCACAAAAACAAGGAATAAGGGATAATTAGAAAAATAACTTATACCTCTATTTTTGCTAGTTTAATATTTGTCTTATGAGGAAAAGCTCCAATTTCCTCTATTTACATACTTAATACTACTTTCATTGATTTTGCAGTGTTCTCCATTGAATCTCTTTTCAAATACATTAATCAGAAAAGCAATACATTAGGTAAAAAAAATTTGTAGTCTATAGTTTTGAAATTTCAGGATAAAGCATTTAATTTTCTCACTTCATGATGATCTTCTAAATTCTAGTTACTCTACGGAACCTCCTTTTATGACACACAAAAGCTGCCCTGTGCCAAGTCAGAGAGCATGGCAGGCAGGATGAACATTAACCTTACCTCTTCTCAACTTCTCTAATACTATCGTGTGTCCCACCCTTATCAAAGAAGGCTATTTATGGCTAATTCATCCTAAAATGTGGGGATAACAAGGTAGAGAATTTGTGTATAACACTCATTCTTTATATTGTTTAAAATGTATGCCCTTGTAATTTTGAAGGATATCATCTCCAGGTGTATGAATTCCTTCAGGAATGAAACCTTGTTGGAATTCATATTACCCCTTTGTGACAGGCACATTATGTTGTACACAATAAACACTGGGCACTCAGAAAATAAGCTGAATGATTGGACTTAGAATGAATAGAAAGATTTGAGTCTTTCCATGCCAACAGCATTCCCACAATTATGATGAACATTCCTAAAACCCACCAAACTTTCTGTGAGAAGTGTAGCAAGCACCAACCCCACAAACTGACAACAGACAAGATGTGCCAGGATTCTCTGTATCCCCAGGGAAATGTGGTGTTATGATATATAGCAGAATGACTCTGGTGAGCAGACTAAGCCCATTTTCTGCAGAAAAGCTAAAACTACAAAGATGATTGTGCTAAGGCTTGAGTGCATTGAGACCAGTCCAACTGCAGATCTAATAAAATACTGGCTATTAAAAGATACAAGCATTCTGAACCAAGAGGAGATAAGAAGAAAAAGGGCCAAGTGATCCAGTTCTAAGTGGTGTTTTTTTTTTTTTTTTTTTTTTTTTTTTTTTTTTTTTTTTTTTTTTTTTTTTTTTTTGAGACATAGTCTCACTCTGCTGCTCAGGCTGGACTGCAGTGGTACAATCTCAGCTCACTGCAGCCTCCACCTCCCGGGGATTCAAGTGATTGTTCTGCTTAAGCCTCCCCAGTAGCTGAGATTACAGGCTCTCCTTACTACAATCAGTTACTATTTTTATTTCTAGTAGAGACAGTGTTTCACAATGTTGGCCAGGCTGGTCTCAAACTTCTGACCTCAGGTGATCTGTCAGCCTTGGCCTCCTGAAGTGCTGGGATTACAGGTGTGAGCCACCATGCCCAGCCCTAAATGTCACCTTTTGTTTTATTATGAACACAATGAAGTCTTAAGTTCACATTCACGAAAAAGAAAGATTTGAAAACAAATCTAAAATGCATTGAGATACCATCTCACGCCAGTTAGAATGGCAATCATTAAAAAATCTGGAAACAACAGATGCTGGAGAGGATGTGGTGAAATAGGAACACTTTTACACTGTTGGTGGGAGCGTAAATTAGTTCAACCATTGTGGAAGACAGTGTGGCGATTCCTCAAGGACCTAGAAATAGAAATTCCATTCAACCCAGCAATCCCATTACTGGGTATATATCCAAAGGATTACAAATCGTTCTACTATAAGGACACATGCACATGAATGTTCACTGCAGCACTGTTTACAATAGCAAAGACCTGGAACCAACCCAAATGCCCATCGACGATAGGCTGGATAGGGAAAATGTGGCACATATACACCATGGAATATTACGCAGCCATCAAAAACGATGAGTTTGGGTCCTTTGTAGGGACATGGATGAACCTGGAAACCATCATTCTCAGCAAACTGACAGAAGAGCAGAAGATCAAACACCGCATGTTCTCACTCATAGGTGGGTGTTGAACAATGAGAACACATGGACACAGGGAGGGGAGCACTACACACTGGGGTCAGTTGGGGGGAAATAGGGGAGGGACGTTGGGGGGTGGGGAGCTGGGGAGAGATAGCATTGGGAGAAATGCCAGATGTAGGTGATGGGGAGGAAGGCAGCAAATCACACTGCCACGTGTGTACCTATGCAACAATTTTACATGTTCTTCACGTGTACCCCAAAACCTAAAATGCAATAAATGGGAAAAATAAATAAATAAAATTAAAATATGATTTAAAACAAACAAAAAAACAAATCTAAAACACAAAATTTTAAGTTGCACCATATGAAATACAACTGACAAGAGAATGAGACCTTTTAGGAATGTATATAAGAACATGTTATTGAACAAAATATTCATTTTTATTATACTTTCTAAAATTTCAGCTTGGTATCTAAAGGAATATGACCATTTTATAATTAAATAGAGAAAGACAAAGTTTAGTAACCTAAGAATGGCCACAAGGTTACTGAAGATCAAGAACTTAAAACTATGGCTGAAGATGCCCATTTCAACATTGTGTTCACATTTTTTTCACTTACATGCAATTTCTCTCTTTAATAAAAATTAGAAAATGATAAAATTGCACTAATGTGTTTGATATGGATCTGATCCAAATCAAGCTCTTTAAAAACAACTGTACAGATAATGTAAAAATAAGTTTTGCCTTCCCACCACCCTGCTGTGCCCTCTTCCAGTTGTTATCACTCTACGTGCAATCAAAAAGTATATACATATACTGTACATGTTTCTCTATGGCTACATGTATATAATTTGCATGATTTTTGTATTTAAATATATCTAGCCCTATTTACTCTATAAACCCCTTAATTTACGTGGGGGCGAGTAGCAAGAAATACTTAGCCTACCATATCAGCACTCGAATATTACTGTGGTAGGCAGCATTTGGTATCGTTCCCAGTGATAACCCTTGTGTAGTCACCTCCCATGAGTGTGGGTGGAACACAGTGATTTGTCTCTGGTGAACTGAATACAGCAAAGGGGATGGCAGGTCAGTTGCTGATGTTACAGCAGACTGTGACTTCCACCTTCTGGTTCTCTCTTGCTTTCTATGATGTTTCCAGACACTCTGTGCAAAGCTCTTTGTGGCAAAGAACAGAGGCAGGCCTCCAGCCGGGCGTTCATGAAACCATGAACTGAGGCCTCAGTGCAATAGCCCATGAGGAACTGAATTATGCCAACAGTCGGGTGAGTGAGATACTTGGGAAAATTTCCAGGAGAGCTTTGAGATGGTTGCATCCTTGATGGAGACCCAGAGCCTGAGGACCCACAGAAACCGTGAGATAATAATGTTGGGTTATGTAGTAACAGCTAACAAATGCACTATTGAAAGGAATTCACTCACTAAAAATTTCCATAGCAGTACCCTCCTTAAGTTAGAGGATGTTTCTCTTCATTTTCATACAGAAAGTTCTTTCTTTTATCCATGAAAAAAAAAAAGAGATCTGGGTACAAACATACTGTTAGATAAAAATAAAACTTACTGTTGGATACATCAGTATGGTGGCAATAGTTAACAATGTATTGCACATTTCAAAGTAGCTAGAAGAACATAACTAAAATGTTCCTGCATAAAGGTAAATATTCAAGGTGATGAATATCCTGATTACCCCGATTTTGTTTTTACACAGGATGTGAATGGATCAAATTATCAAATGTACCCTGAAAATATGTACATTACGTATTGATAAAAACTCTGTACAAGGTGTGTATCTAATATTGCATTTCATTTGCATATATCTAAATAAAACAAGCTTAGTGCCACTCTCTAATGAGTCTGCTAAGTAAGCTAACCAAACTCTCCAAAAAAATAATTTTTTCTAAACTACTAATTTTTGAAAATGTATTTTATGACCTTTATATTTTCCCAAAGAATGACTAAGTCTAAACAATAAAGGCCAAAACAATATTGAAAGTGAAAAATATTTAGTCTCATAAACATTCCCACATCAAAAAGGCCTGATTACTTTGAACAGGGTATTATGGGTTTCTGTAAACAGATTTGGTGTTGCATGTTTGGTGCGTCTGCCATGTGATTCAGTGCCATGGAAAGTTTCGTGTGTTTAGTAAATAATTCCCAGTTAAATTCCAAGTAATTGCTCATTGCAGGAAGTCAAACTTCTAAGTCTAACCTCACCCATGATAACCAAAACAAAACAAAACAAAAATCAGTGTTCTGCTAACTGACAGCATACACCCATTTGTCCTCCAAAGGATCATGCATACTAAAAGGATGATTCCTCTATCTCGTGGACACAGAGCAAATGTGGACCTTTGAGATGAAAAAACTGATGTCAGTGATACCCTATACATTCAGATCTTTAGGACCAAAGCTGTAATAGAGCAGTGAAACCGGTTCCTTTATCATTATGAGTTGACCTAACACGGAGTTTCACAATCAAGAATGTTTCCCAGATGTCCTTTATAATGAACAGAAAACCTTAAAAACCAAGACAATAGAGAAAAATGATAGTAATTTAATTATGTTATCGAGTAGAGCAATATGGTTTATATTTTGTGATACAAGACCAGTACATACAGCTTTATCTAATTTTGTTACCAAAAGTATTTATTTTTTTGTTTCATATTCTGTTTTGGAGATTCTTGTAATTCTCATAAATCTTTTACATTTTTTTTTTTTAAAAAACAAAAACTTACAGAACTGCTTTGGTAACTTTCTCACTTATAAGACTCCCAGATCTTCAGTCACAGGAACAAAAGAAAACACAGAATTCAGGAGAAGGGAGAGGGTAAGACAGCGCCTCTGCTTTATCCCACAGCCTCTCCACAGCTTGGTTTTTTTTTTTAACTCTGCCAACTGGTGCCATCTTTTTCAGTGTCCCCATTCAATTAAAGTGCTCACTAAGCCAACATTACTTCCAAAAGTTCTATTTCCCACTGTATTATAACTTAGTGAAGTGACAGTTTAATGGAGAAGAAATAAGAGAAAATGGATAGAGTAAAATGATACATACTCCCCACCATGCTGCCACGTTTAATATGCTCCTCAGCCTTCATCTGATGGATCCAACTCCCCTACTGTCTTCCACTGTGCTTTGATCAAGATGTCTGACAAAAGAACAGCTCCCTCTCTGAACTCTATAAAATATATATACTATAATGAATAATTTCTCAGTAAAAGGAAATAAGAGAGCAGGTGAAGTTTGTGGTCACATATGGAAGGGAAAGAAAACCCAGGCTCAGTTCCAGAGAGTCTGTGTGTCAGAGTGAGATATGTATGTGTAACACATCCCTGGACACGGCCAGCACACCATCCTCTGTCTCCACTTTCTCATCCAACAAAGGCTATAATGTGGAAGTTCTGACATCTGCATTTTACAAATGAAGAACCTGGGACCTATAAAACTTACATTGCTTGTCCAAGGTGATATAACTAGTTTTTCCAACGTGGGGTGGGGGCAACAGACATTAGTTCAGCAAAAGAAACAATCAGTTATAATAGTTTATGGGAGCTTTTAAACCTTGAACTTATGTGCTTATATTGCTAAATCCCTAAGCATGTAAAATCCACAGGTTAAAGACAAAACTGCTTACAAGACTTTAGTTATTTTATAGGCTTTAAAATATTTACTGTCACAAAAGTTCACATGTGAAACTGAAAAATACAGTTACAAATATGTGCATTAAAAAATGATCATAGAGATATTTTCAAGTTTCAACAAAATTAAGACTACATACTCTAAACTTTTGGCTTGAGCTATTCATGCCAGAAATATTATGTCTCTGTAAGTTCAGTGCTAGATCATCAAATACAGATTTTTAGGTGATTAGAACAGATTCCTCAAACATAATTCTGTATCATGGACCTTAGTGATGACTTGTATAGCAAAGTTAGATTCATAATGACAAATGAATATGTTACACATAAAATTATTTAAAATTATATTTGAAAGAGACTTAGTCTTATTTAATTTTGTTACCAAAAAATTTCATTTTATTGTTCCATATCCTGTTTTGGGGATTTTTATAGTAATTCTCATAAATATTTTACAATTGTTTAAAAAAAAATTTACAAAACTGCTTTGGTAACTTTTGTATTTGTCCCTTATTTCTTTGTAAGTATTAAACTAGGAAAGCTCATTTTAATTATCCAAAGTCATGTTTATAAAATTATTTTAGAAAGATAAGGCCTGGTTTAAATTGATTCAACAAACTGTAAAAGCAAGCTTTATATTGCACTTCTAATCTAAAGTAAGAATTTCAAATCATTCCAAATTATTGTACATGAGTTACTGAGCACTGGATAATAGAGTCAGAAAACTTTATGCTGTATATAAATGGCCAAGCCAATAACATAATCCTTAAGTCTAACATTAAGCTATCTACAAATAGGTTGTTTTAACTGATAAATTTTCTTTTTGAGTTTGCATGTTAAATCTGAATTTCAAGTAAACAACAAAGATTTTTTAAATTCAAGTATTCTCCATGTAACCATTGGGACACACAGTAAAAATTATTGTTTATGTGAAATTCAAATTTAACTGGACATCATATATATAACCGGGCAACATTACTCTACTGAAAAGTCAGCTTCAGTACAGTGCAGACGGACACTTTTTGCCTGGCCAAGAGAGCTACAGGAATTATTTATGCTCTTCAATTTCTGTTTGAGATTTGCCTCAACAAGCTCTATTTTCTAACTGCACAATGTGACAATAGCAGTGTTTGTCCATGACTCCTTTAGACAACATGAGAAAATGAACAGATTTTTCCCACTGTAATCATCTGAATACAACCAAAAAAGATTTTTTTTTGAGATAGGGCCTCACTCTGTTGCCCAGACTGGAGTGCAGGGCAGCAAATCTCTGCTCACTGCAATCTCCAGCTCCTGGGTTCAAGCGATTCTCTCACCTCAGCCTCCCAGGTAGGTGGGACTACAGGTGCCCACCACCATGCCCAGCTAATTTTTTTCATTTTTTTTTGTAGACAGGTGTTTCACCATGTTGGCTAGGCTAGTCTGGAGTTCCTGACCTCAAGCAATCCGCCCACCTTTCCCAAAGTGCTAGGATTACAGGTGTGAGCCACTGCACCAGCCCAAAAATAATTTCTTAAAGAGAAAATATTACTGATCATGGATGAAGATCTGAATTCTGTTACTCTGCCAGTTATCTGCCCTTGGGCAAATATATATAACATCTTGGGCCTTGGTTCCCCTGACTTCAGTAGTCCCCAACAACATTAACATTTTGTAATTCTATTATTCTAGGTGAAGTAAAATGTGTCTAGTTCTTAATAACTGTGGTCAGGCTTGCTTATTTTGGAAGCAGAGAGAACAACAACCTCTAAGTTAAAAAAAAAAAAAAAAAACCAAGGGACTAGCTAAAACATAATCCTTATATTTCATTAAAATGCATGGTTTTAGAAGAAATGTTACCCACAGGTTAAAAATGCAGCTGAAAATTTTCACAAACAATAGCTGTTATCACCCATAAATAACTTTAAATAAATGTCATTCGCTGGACATTCAGTACCAAATTACTTTTATCTGAGACCACTAAAAAAGGCAGTGCACAGTTTAACTTGCGAGACTCTTGTATGTTACCACCAAGAAATTAAAAAGCAGTCGCAAATCCAATGAAAGCTATCTATGCACAAAGGACAAATCTATAGATTCTCCAAATTTTTCTCCTAATTCTATTTTCTGATAGAGTCTCCAAATTCTTTGTTCTAAATAGCATTTCTCTGCACAAAGAATCTCTAACGCTAGCTCATTGTGCCTGCAGTGCAGTTAACATGCAGCTATTAAAGAAAGTGACAATAAATGCATTTCTCTAGGTCACTACCATGCCCTCTTGTAATCTGAATGCCAGGCAGTGCTTTCAAATGATTAAATAATCTGTTAAGGGAGAGAAACAACTGACTACCAATATATTCAACATAATGTAAAAATAAACAATCTCAAATTATACCAGTGGACAAGGATTGTGGCTTTGCAAGGTTGCAGGATAAATATAAGAATTTGGTTATATTTGAAATTCAAATTTCTTATTTGGAATACAGTTCCAAAAAGCATTATATATTTCAAATTCAATATTAACTGAGCAAATTGTACTTTTATTTGATGACCCTGACAGTTCTATTTGGGATACCTAGTATGAGACATATGCTCATTAGCATTGCCCCACAAATCAAGTTGAATTGGTTTTAATTTTTCTACTAGAGGCAAGAGGTTCTACTATTATAGCACACATATAGATGACTAATTTTCCAGCCATAATTCCTGTTATCAAAAATATCTTCCTGCTTTTAACAAATCAGATACCTACCATTAAAACTATAGTCTACATAACATAACATTCAGAAAATAAACATTTTACCTACCTGTGGGTAAGATATGAGAAGACCACATAACCAAATATTTCTTTTTTTTACTTCCTTTGCAAATTCTCTAATCAGCATTAGGCTTTCCATTTTCTCACTGGGAGGTACTAATTTAAAATCAAGAAAATGAACCTGTAAAATATAAAAGACAATCTTTAGAATATCATTCCTTTCAACTTTCTCTTGAGGAAAAAAACATTAAAGAAACCTAAAACCCATATGATTACAATATTGCAATAATCTTTATCAATTTGTGTTAATTTCTACTTTTGCCTCAAGTCATACTTAAGATCAATGAATCCTCTCTTATAAATACAGATGTAGTAAACACTGAGAACACAATGGTAAAAAACCAAATGCTAATATTCTATTTCACTTAAGAGTCGGATACATAAAGGATGTGTAATTTCATTAAATCATTCAACCTAATTCATAATCTTTTACTAGGCAAGACAGAAATACAGTCTTACATACACTAAGAAATTAACAATATAAATAAAATTCAAGAAGAGTGATTATCCAATTAAGTAACTTAAGTTTTTTAAGAGAATCTCTTTCAATGTGATCAATAATTGTCATCTCTAACAAATAATTATTTCTTAAAGTAAACCAAGAGGGCTTTTATGGAGACTATTTTTAAGCAGTTATAATGTTTTTCTTGAAAACATTCTAGTGACCATTTTTAAAACATTTTTAATTTTTTTATTGATACATAATACTCCTACTACTTACGGGGCACTGTGACATTTTGTTACATACATAGAATGTGTATTGATCAAGTCAGTGTATCATCTTGAACGTTTATCATTTTTATATTTTGGGAACATTTAAAGTCCTCTCTTCTAACTATTTTTAAAAACACAATACATTAACCCTTGTCACTCTTGGCCAGGCATGGTGGCTTACTCCTGTAATCCCAGCAGTATGGGAGGCAGAGGCTGAGACACGCAGATCGCTTGAGCCGACAAGTTTGAGACCAGCCTAGGGAACAAGGTGAAATGCTGTCTCTACAAAAAATACAAAAACTACCAGGTATGGTGGCATGCGCCTGTAACTTATTACATACCCCCATGCCAGCTGGACTAAGGAACAACACTGCTGCTTAATGTTTAAAACCCTCAACACACTATTTAACTTTTTGAACTACAGAAATACCTTTATTACTTAGATACCATCTACAAACTGACTTATTTTTATGTTATCCCATCATATCAATGACTTAAATTACAGAGAAACATTTAAGACATTAAGGAAACATAGGAGAAGTATTTTCAGGGTCTTTTCATGAATTAACTTAAGCACAGATACAGAACGCAACCTTATGAAATGCATAATTAGGGTGACGAAATTCAAGCATGAAGAAGTAGGATGTACCTCAAAATTCCCTTTTACCAGATGCAAAGGCCTGATGACAACATGAAAACAGAAGACAATCTCCTGCAGATGTTCTTCCTAATACCATGAAACTTCAGCATATACTTTACAAAGTGCTACTAAGTTTCAACTTCTAAAATATACCAACTACTTATGTATTCCCAAAAAAAAATTCAGTTCGTACAAAACCACAGTTTTAATTAAAATACGCACGCGCGCGCACACACACACACACACACACACAGAGGGCACTTTTATACAACCACAGCAGAAGGTTACAAAAGGGTAACTCAAGAGAAATGTAAATTTTGTTGCCTTAATAAAATAAGCTTACAGCCAGGACAGGCTTGCATCCATTGAAATACAGCCAAATATTTCATGTAGGTTGAGTTCTGCAAATTTGCTTATAGCTACTTATCGACTAGGTATTTTTGATGTCTTTTTGTACTGTTTATTAATTCACTACATAGCAATTACAATAAAACAGTATTTCCCATGCAGCATGACATTTCCAACAGTTCTTTCTCATGTATACATAGAAAAGATAAGGCTATCCTTCTGCCCTCCAAGAAAGAATATCTAATTTCATTTTAATGAAAGGTAGCGCATTTACTCTTATAAACTGGTAAACTACTTAAACATTTAACATGTGGTTAGCCTCATGGCTTTGTGGGTGGGCAAAGTTTCTGGATCTCAGTGTTCAGAAAAGACTCCTCTGTGCCTTGTGTGTCTTCTATACTCAGCTCTATACAAACTTTATATTTGTCTAGGAATCATTTAATATATTTCTGGTCCCAGATGAATTCTAGTTAACTTTTAATATTTTAAAATAACATTTTTTTTTTTTACTTCTGAGAATAGATATGTTAATTAAAGGACTGTAAGTATGAAGCCCGAGATTCTTTAAAACCCCACATTTAACGCTTTCCTCTCACTGCAGAGGCTATGTTCACAATAAAAGGCACTCAAAGGGAGTCAGGATTGGTGGTATGAAGGGAAATCATCTCTGTTCATTTCTCTAAGAAGAAAGTTAATTTGCAAATCTTAAGTATATACCTAAAAAATGCATTGCTTAATGCCCACCAAAGTGGAAAGAAGAATAGTCAAAATGAAAGTTTGTATTATAAGTTAGAATTGGTAGATAAACCAGAGAGATTCTTTGGATCTACATAATAGCTGCAAAATTATCAACATGTGCATAAAAAATTGTACTAGGAAGACTCAATATCTTCAAAACCTAATTTTTCAAAAGAAATATAATGATTCTAAAAACAGATGAAACTAGTCAATACTAAACAGCTCCAAGTAATATTAGATCTGAAGGATTAGAAAAGATTTTAGAAAAACTGTCTTTATTTCCAACTATTTAAGAATAAAATACTATTAATTCAATAAACTATGCTTTCAAAAGAGTAAACTTCTACTACTGAACCACTTCATTGTAGAACAATTTTAAATCAGAGTCATCATCAAAGTCAACTCATAATTCTGAGGAATAGAAACGAAATCATAAGCTATCATGGAAACTCAAAGCAAATGTGTAGCAACTCACTGGTAAATCTCCACAAAATAAAATACCAGCAAAACTAAATGGAAAAATAATGGCATTTAACAAAAGGTAGTAAATAAAACACACCGCAGTAAAACATTAACCATACAAAACATTCAAATGTTTCTTTTGATTCAAAGAATTAAAAATGAAATGAGTTTCATAATATCAGTACAAATGTTATGAGTACACACTGTTTCAGATCCTTATTCAAAACATCAAAGTAATGAACTAGAAATTCACATTTTAAAAAGTGAATAGGAAAGCTTAACATTGCTTCAAAAGTATTTTTAAAGTAGTAAAATACATATTTTTTCAAATTATTTTACAAGGTGGTCTCTCTTACAAGAACATTAACACTGTTATATTATGGCATAATTATCTCAAGCATTACATACATCTACAATACCTTAATTAACATCTGTAACAAATTTTAGAATCAAAAGTTAAAAACAATCCCACTGATTAATATAAAGCATTGATTTGTTTAGCTAACTATAAAACATAATTCTATGCTCATTTGCTTTCTCCAAGAAAACTGACAGAATATAAATCACCAAAGAGATTACAAAAAAAAAAAAGCAGGTATACACTTCTTCAAAATTTAACTGAGTTTACAATATCATATTTTAGTAAATTGTCAAAATTTCATTTTACATTATAAAAACTATTACTGCTTAAGCATCAATCTGTAATTATCAAGGTTCTCTGAAGGCCATGTAGGCATGCATTACTTGTCATTTAAAAAAAAAATCCTGAACTGTTTTAGAGTTTACTTCACAAATAAAGAGGACTTATGCATTTAGGCCAACTACTACAAGTCTATCATGCTACTTTTAATCTGTAAGAATTGATTCTGTGCTATGTACCTACTTATGCAAGTTTTTTAATAAATATATTGAATGTGTTCCAAAGGCAAAATAATCTTAAAAATATTTTTTTAGAAGATCAGGCATTCAGAATACACAGAAAAAAAATATTCAAAGATATGACCAAGATGCCTGTAAGGCAGGTATATACTGTATCTAAGTAATATTAGAATAATCTCCAGTGATTCATCCTCTGCCTTTTCTTGTGTATGACCCAAATCATTACAAGTTTTTGTAATCAGTAATTATTTAGTAAACTCAGGAAAAATGCTTTGGTAAAATAATCTTAGGTTTCTTTGATCACAGGAAATAATCTAGTAACCAAAAACGATGTAGATATGTAAGATTAACATGTTATATATTTATTTATTGTGAATTTTTTATTAAAATGTGAAAATATTTTTATTTATAAGGCCAACAAACATATGAAAAAATGCTCATCATCACTGATCATTAGAGAAACGCAAATCAAAACCACATTGAGATACCATCTCACACCAGTTAGAATGGCAATCATTAAAAATTCTGGAGACGACAGACGCTGGAGAGGATGTGGAGAAAAAGGAACACTTTTACACTGTTGGTGGGAGCATAAATTAGTTCAACCATTATGGAAGACAGTGTGGCAAGTACTCAAGGATCTAGAAAGAGGAAAATTCCATTTGACCCAGCAATCCCATTGCTGGGTATATACCCAAAGGATTATAAATTGTTCTATTATAAAGACACATGCACACGTATGTTTGTTATGGCACTGTTTACAATAACAAAGACCTGGAACCAACTCAAATGCCCATCAATGGTAGACTGGACAAAGAAAATGTGGCACACATATAACATGGAATACTATGCAGTCATAAAAAACAAGTTTGTGTCCTTTGTAGAGACATGGATGAATCTAGAAACCATCATTTTCAGCAAACTGACACAAGAACAGAAAACCAAACACCATATGTTTTCACTCATAGGTGGGTGATAAACAGTGAGAACACTTGAGCACAGGGAAGGGAACAACACTCAGTGGGCTAGGTTGGGAGGTGGAGGGGGGAGGGAAGGGACAGTGCGGGGGGGGCAGGGCAGATAGGGAGGGATAACACTGGGAGAAACGCCTGATGTAGGCGACAGGGGTGGGGGGTTTGGGGGATGGGGGCGTGGGGATGTGGCATGTACGTACTTAAGCAACAATCCTGCAGGATGCAGGCTGGGCACATGTGCCACAGGGTCCAAAGTACAAAAAAAAAAGTGAAAATATGTGAAAAAACTATGTTAAAAAATGTAAAAATAATGACCATAGACAAAAATATAATAGCAGGAAGTTATAGTTACAGTGCTTCCAATAAAAAACTGGAAGGTCATTGTTTTACTTTGTTGGGCTATTCTGAAATAAAATGAAATGCCAACTTAACATTTGCTTTTGAACAGATTTTTTTTCCATGAAGCTACATAATGTAATAGAACATACCTAATTCAATGGTTGGGCAAAGAAATCATAATCTACAATTGCACTGTACACTTGAATAGCCATTAGCAATATACCGCTACATTTAAATTCAAATTGATTAATATTAAAAATAAAAACTCAGTTCATCAGTTTAGATATATTTCAAGAGCTCATAGCCTCAGATAGTGGCTACCACATATAAGAGAAATACAACTTTTTGTTAATTTTCACACAGGCAGATAAGATTTATGTTTACTTTATACATATACATTATACATACATACTACTGTATACATTATTTTCTGAAGTATACATTAATTGTGGAATGACTAAATCGATACAATTTACACAAGTATGGCCTCATAGTTATCATTACTGTGGGAATACTTCATATCCTATCAGTTTTTCAAGAATGTATTACTTGTACTCAGATTGTAAAATCAATCTTTTATTCCTTGTCAAAGTAAATTTTATGTTCTTTGACATTTCCTCAATCGTTTACTATCTACCACGGTAGTATCAACTGTTTCAGATTCTACATGAGCAATATAATACAGTATGTTGGCTTACTTCATTTAATATAATGTCCTCCATGTTAATCCATGTTGTTGCAAATGCCAGGATTTCCTTCTTTCTCATGGCCAAAGAGCATTTAATTGTATATAAATCACATTTTCTTTATCTACGCATTTGTGGATGCTTAGGTTGATTCCGTATCTTAGCTATTGTGAAAAAAGCTGCAATGAATAAAGGAGTGCTGGTATCTCTTTGAAATAACGATCTCCTTTGCATGTGCAGCTAGTAGTGAGGTTGCTAGATGATACAGTAGTTCTATTTCTAATTTTTTAGGAACCTCCATACTGCTTTCTATACTGGCTGTGGTAATTTATATTCCTACTAACAAGGGAATGTAAGGGTTCCCGTTTCTCCATATCCTTGCCAACACTTATCTTTACCCTTTTTATAACAGCCATTCTAATAGTTATCAGGTGATATTTCATTGTGATTATGATTTACACTTCCCTGATTAGTGACATTGAGTAGTTTTTCATATACCTATTGGTCAGCTATTTCCTTTTCAGACATGTCTATTTAGGTTTTCTACTGTTTTTTAAATATCTTGTTCTCTTTATATGGAGCCAAGTTTTTTACATAATTGGGATATTAAGCCCTTATGAGACGTATACTTTGCATGAGATGCATGTATAATTCACATATGACATTCATGGTTTCTCTCATTCTCCAGGTTGTCTCTTCATGTTTCCTCAGGTGTGCAGAAGCTTTTAAGTTTGATGTGACCCCAATGTATTTTTGCTTTACTCCCCATTACTTTTGGGGTCTCATCCAAAAAGTCATTGCCTAGACCAATGTCTTAAGGTTTTTCTCCTGTTTTCTTCTAGTAGTTTCATAGATTCTGATTTTACATTTAAATGCGTGATCCATTTTGAGTGGTTTTTGTTTGTAGTGTGAGATAAGGGTCTAATTTCATTCCTCTATGTGTGGATATGCAGTTATTGCAACAACATGTATTGAAGAGACTGTCCATTCTCTAGTGTTCTAGGAAAGTTTGGCTAAATCACTTGGTTATAAACATGGGATTTCTGGATACTTGATAACATTCCATTTGTCTATGTGTGTATTTACACCAGTAGTATATTGTTTTGATTACTGTAACTTTCTAGTGTATTTTGAAGGCAGGTAATGTGATTTCCTCCAGCTTCGTTCTTTTTCCTCAATATGGTTTTAGCTATTCAAGGTCTAGCAAAAGGTTTTCCAAGTTTTTTAGGTCTTCAAAAAACTCTAAGTTTTATATATCTATTCTACCATTTTCCTACTATTTCATTCATTTCTACTCTATATTGTTTCCTTCCTTCTCGTAACTTCAGACTTAGTTTGTTCTTGTTTTTTCTAGTTCCTTAAAGCAAAAAGTAGGTGAAATGAAACGTTTCTTCATTTTTGATGTAGCTGTATATTGCTATCAACTTCCCTGTTAGAACTGCTTTTACTGTATATCATCGATTTTGGTACGTTGTGTTTCCATTTGTTAGTCTCAAGGAATTTTTTAATTATAACTTTAAATTATTCAATGACCCACTGGTTGATCAGGAGCATGTTTAATTTCCATGTATTTGTGAATTCTCCAAAGACCTACAGCTCCTTATAGTTTCATATTTTGTAGTCAGAAAATATTTGGTATAATTTCAATCTTAAGTTTTTAAAGACTTGTTTCATAGCCTAACATGATTTACCCTGGAGAATGTTTCAGTGTACCTAAAAATTGTGTGTACTCTTCAGCTGTTCAACTCTTAGACTGAATATCCTGTTTGTGTCTGTTACATCTATTTGATCAAGAGCATAGTTTAAGTCCAATATTTCCTCATTGATTTTCTGATTAACCTGCCCGTTGCTGGTGGCAGCTATTACAGTACCCCATAAATATTGCATTGCAGTCCATCTCTCCCTTCAGATCTATTAATATTTGCTTCATATTATATATTTAGGTACTCCAACATTGGATGCATATATCACAACTGCCGTATCTTCTTAATTGATCCCTTTGACATTATATAATGACCTTTGTTTTTATTCTACTAAAAGTATATTTCACCCCATGAATACAGCTACTCCTGCTTTGTTGTTTCAATTTGTATGAGATATCTTTTTCCATCCTTTTACTTTCAGTTGTGTGTCCTTAGTGGTGAAATGAGTCTCTTTTAGGCAGCATATTGTTGGATTTTTAAAACTCTATTAAGCTACTTTTTATCTTTTAATTGGAAAAATATACTTAAATTCAAGATAATTATTGATGGGTGCAGACTTAAAACTGCTATTTTTGTTAATTTTTCTTCTAGGTGTTTTGCCAATTTTTGTTCCTTTATCTTTTGTGGAAAATTTTTTTAGTGGTTTTTCATTTCTTGCTTTTAATTTTTTTGGGCATCTACTGTAAGTTTTTGCTTTGTGGTTACCATGTTGCTTACAAAAAACACATTGTATTAAGCTGAACACTTTGAGTTCAAAAATATAAACTATATATTTACTCCACTTACACCTCCATATTATTTTGATGTCACAATTTTCATATTGTATATCCTTAAATTCTTGCCATTTTGAATATGTTTGTCTTTTCACCTTTATACTAGTGATAAAAATGATTTACACACAACCACTACAGTATGAGTATTGTGGATTTCACTGTATACTTTTACCAATGAGTTAGGTATTTTCAAATGTTTTCATATTATTCATTAGTGTTGTGATTTTTGGCTTGAAGGATTCCCATTAGCATTTCTTGTATGTCAGGTCTGGTGGTGATATATATATTCCTTCAGCTTTTGTTTGCCCAGGAAACTTTTCATCTCTTCATTTCTGAAAGACACATTTGCTGGATATACTATCCTTGGCTGGCAGTTTCCCCCCACCAGTCCTCTTTTGAAATTTTAAACATATCTCTTTCCTTTTTCCTGGCCTATAAGGTTTCTGCCAAAAAGACTGCTGCTAGCTGTATTTGAGTTCCCTTATGTTATCTACTTCCTTTCTCTTGCTGCTTTCAGGATCTTCTTAAATTTTTTGACCGTTTTATTGTACGTCTTAGAGCCACATTATTTAGCTTAAATTTGATTGGAGACCTTTGACATTTCTGTACCTGGATATTTACACTGTTCTCCAAAATTAAAAAGTTCCGTTGCTATTTAAGTAAACTTTCTATCCATTTATCTTTTTCTTCTTGAATGCCTGTGACTCAAAGACTGGCTATTTGGATGTTGTAGCATAAACTCTATAACCTTTCTTCATTCCTTCTTTTTTCTTCTGTTTATTTCAAAATAACCTGTCTTCAAGTTCACATTATTTCTTGTTTGACCAATTCTGTTGTTGATGCACTCTATTACATTTTTCATTTACTTCATTGTATTTCCACCTCCAGGATTTAATTTTTTTTTAAGTTGTCTCATGCTTCATCTAGCAGAAGCCAAAAAATATTTCAATCTCATTATATTTCACATTCTGGTCACTTACTGTTTTCTTCATTTTGTTGAATTGTTTCTCTGTATTTTCTTCAAGTCTGCCGAGCTTCCTTAATGTTTTGAATTCTTTGTCAGAAAGCTCATATCTCCATTTCTTTAGGGTCAGTCACTTGTATCACATTTTTTCCATTTGGTCATGCCATGTTTTCCTAATTGTTCTTGATTCTTGTGGTCATATGTGAATGTCTACATACTTGAAGAAGTAGATACTTATCCTAGTCTTCAGAGATAGGGATTTGGCTTTGTCTGGGATAGTTCTTAGCAAGTGTGACACTGCCAGGAGCCTGTGGTTCACTATATCAGGTGTGACACTGGAACTGGCCAGAAGCCAGGGTCCACCTGTAGCTGCTAAGTGCTGTTCAGAGGACTGACACAAGCCTGGCAGTAGTATAAGCTGGAGATTGAGTTTGCCAAGAAATCCTGAAGCCAGGGTTCTGGGGTCCTACTTGGTGCTACAGCTGGTCTAGAGGCTCCGTTTGCAGTTACTGGACTGCAATAGAAAGCTGTGGAGATCATCTTTGTGTTGAGTATTATTGTGGTAGGTTGAGTGATGGGGTTCAAGGTAAAGTCTTATGCTCACTTACTTCTTTTTCCCTAAGTGAACAATCTCTCTTTTCCATTCCATGCTGTGTTGATTTAGGGAAGAATAACACAGAAAAATTGTCCTTCATCCTCTCTTCAATGCATGTTTTCTTACTACCATGCTACAATCAGGTACTGTGATCTATCACTTGGTTTCTCTAGCTCTTGAAGGTATTTTCACATGTGGATAGTTGTTCAAACTGATGTTTCTGGAGGTGGGATAACAATGACTGGATAATCCTGCTTTGTCATCTTGTTCCACCTATCCAGAACATGTTATCATGGTAAAAAGTGTTAATGGAAAGGGCTTGTCTAAACAAAAACTGCACTTATATGACTGCTGGTTATATATCCCATTTTTGATCATTAATTTACACATCCATATTGCACTGGAATTTTTATTCCTAATGTTACTACTTAGAATCCCACTGTGAAAAATTAGATCTGGAACAAGCAAAATTACAGATAGTGTAGGCTAAAACAGACTGAGATTTTTCTTATTTACATAAAAAATGTATTTCTGAAAATGTGGATGAATATTGAATGTGTAAACATTAAACACTCAAAATTAAGATGAACCCAGTTACTGTTTGTATGCAAGGGAAGGTACTAGGAATGAAAATTTTCTACCTCAACCAACTTTAAAAAAGCAAACTTTATGAACCAATGTTTTGTTAAGACATTACAAATGATACAATGAAGAAATAACAACCCCTGAGTGATACAAAACAAAGTGAGCTGTACAAGTACCCCTTCCTACTGCCCACAGAGAAGTTTCATGCCATAAAACATGGAGGAATCCAGAGTTCATTTCTTTTCATTGAGAGATGAAGTTAAGAATCATGGGAGACCAAAGTATACAGAATAGAGTCACAGGTAGAGTACCAGAGAGAAGTGGGCTTCACAGAGAGAGAGCTCTATAGAACATCAGAATATCTTCCGGATATAGATAGAAGAGAAATGATCAGTGCACCTATGTGAAAAAATTAGTCAAAGGACTAGAAGAAACAGTACTCAACGCACACACAGGGCTGGGAAGATTGGCAATAGCCATGAGTTATACTAGAAAACTTCATAATTAATGTGGCTTAAATTTCCCTATCAAAACTCACATTAAAACTTAATTGCTACTGTAACAGTATTAAGAGTTAGGGCCTTTACAAGGTGATTAGGTCATGAGGGCTCATGAAGAGACTAATGCCTTTATCATGGGAATGAATTAGTTACTGCGGAAACGTGTTCTCAGCAAAAAGAATGATTTCAGTCCACTTCTCTCTACCATGTGCACTTGCTTCCACCTTCTGCCCTTTCATCAGGGGATGATCTTCACTAGTTGTCAGCAGCATGCTCTTGGACTTGCCAGTCTCCAGAATCATGAGCCAAATCTCTTTTCTTTATAAATTACTCAGTTCATGTTATTCTGTTACAGCACTACACAACAGAGTAAGTCAATAACTTACAGGGCACTAAGTACAGTATAAAAAAGGGTCTTTCCTCACTTGTGGCAAATAATTATCTCTACACCAAATATACTAACTAGTCCTGCTGAAAGATCATAAAAACATGACCCAGATGGATCGAACTATTTTTAATTACTTGCATCTGGAACAAAGCTATTTATAAGAACACAAAAATATCCAGCACCTATGATAAAATTTACAATATCTAATGGCTTAAATAGCAAACATTTTTAAAAAAGGAGAAAAGCCAACCACAACAAACCCAACTGACACCAGCATTAGAATTAAAAACATTAAAACAGTTATTAAAACTGTGATCCATTTCTTCAAAAAAAAAAAAAGACTGAGCATATTAAGCACAGATGTAAAATAGACCTAAATCTAACTACAAGAAATGAAAACCATAGCATGTGATATTTTTAAAACTCTCACTAGACATAACTAACAGAAGATTTGAGATTAAAGATTAGTAAAATTGAAAACACAGCCACAGAAACTATTTTAAATGAAATAGCAAAGAAAAAAAGGCAAAACAAGGAAAATGAAGCAGACCACCAGTAAGATATGAATCAAATATGATCAGCCTAATACACAGGTAACTAGAGTTGCCAATAAGTTGGGAAAACAACAGAAAAACATTTGAAAAATTAATGCTGAAAATGTTCCTAATTGAATGAAAAATTTAAAACCACATATCAACACATCTTAAGTATGCACATAATAAAGAAAAATCTCAGGCAAGTAAAGGAGGAAGAAATTGTGACCCATTATGAGGCGACACATACTTCCTTTCAAACTAACCCAGAACTGATAGGCATTAGAATCTTCAGACAAGGGTATTATAATGGTTCTGTAATTGAATCATATATATTCAAAAATTAGAGAATATACTAAAAAGGATTCAAATCAAACTTCTCGAGATGAAAACTACAGTGCCTTATAAATATAAAAAATGCAGTTGTTTAAAATTCAGGGCTGTGCATGTCTGCACACATACAACAGTACAATGATATATACCGTATCAGCATTTGGGTGCTGAGCTCAATTTAATGGCAAGCCAGAGCAAAGGAACATCTTTTTGGCACATGCTTTCATAATGGTATAAGAATAAGTTGTGCAACAATAAATGAATGAGTGAAATATCACATTCTGCTGACATTTTTTATTAGCATTTATTTTAAGTTTCAAGGTACTTTTGTTCCACTTTACATTTATGACAAGGGTAGAGGCTATTCACTTTCAGGCTTTTGGGTCCGTTTAATTAAAAATATAAACTTCAAGGAAAAAATGCTTCTATACCTATTAATATTATCAGGTTTCAATAGGGCAGTCAGTTTACTACATAATCCAAATAAAAGGAGACATTAAAAAAAAAACAATAATCCATAATATTTTTACTTCAGACTTTTGTTTTCACTCTCACATTTGTGTATGTTGCACATATAAACTAAAACAGCAAATTAGTGTTTATAGTGTATTTTTGGTTTACTTAATATAGTAGTGATCCATTTAAAATTTATTCTGGGACAAATAAAGGATGCTACCTTAAAAAAAAAGTTTGAATATCACTCCTCAAATTTAATTTTTAAGAGGAAAATAAGGTCCCATTTAGAAATGAGAAATACTTCAAAGGTTAATACTACTGTTCAGGACACATACAGAAAATAATTTAAACTAAGACCTAAGTAGTCATTTATTGACACAATAAGATGCTCTGTAAAAACTAAAAGCAGGCACTTCTAAGTTAGATAATTTTGCAATTCAAAAATGTTTTTCTAAAAGGCAAACTGAAAAATCTTAAAATTGAATTCTCCTAAAAAGATTAAGATAGTAAAATGCATGCAGTTTAAATTTATATACTGTTAATGTCATAAAAACTCAGAACTAGTAATACTATTCTCCTTAATAGAGTGTAGCAATTACTTGAGTTGCAATTTTTATTATTTCCTCATATCTGGCTCCTTCTTTTCTGCAAGTCACCACAAATTACCTTGTTGTAGAAGACAGCAATGGAACAGGGTAGGGTAGGACACAACATAACCTGAAACATCAAGGCACATTCAAATGAACAAATATTTCTGAATGTCTACACATGCTGACTTGTGAAAGGAGAAGGCATATGAACACAAGGGTATTAGGGAAGGATTCCAAGAGGAAATGTCACTCAAATTTTTAAGGGAAGTTAGGCAAGTAAACAATTTAAAAAAAAAAAAAAAAAAGGTGTTCCAGGTAGAAAACTCATGCAGCAAACACATCTAATTCAGGTCACAGGTACATGTGGAGAACTATAAATCACTCAGTATTTCCAGAGAGCAAACTACTCAGTAAGGAAATGAGAAAGACAGAACAGTAGAGTTAGGCAAGAGTGAACCCAGGCCAAGGCTTTATGATCTGAGCTTTGCCCATTAGGAGATGAGAAGCATCTGAAATGTTTCAGTAACGAGAGTAGCTTGCAAATTCATACCAGCAAAATCTCTCATGGTGGCTATGGTGGCTCAATTAGAAACAAAAGATAGAAGTTGAGCTGAATTATTCAGAGAAGGAAAAACATTTTTAAACATTTAAACTGCATGCATTTGAACATGTCTATCAAAACATTGAGAAATGATAAAAACATGTAAGTCAGTGCATGAGTAATCTTTTAAATAATGAGGCATCATGACCCAGAGAGAGTATGTCTGTTAAAGAAACGCCTAACATATTTAGGGTGAAAGTACTAATAATTTTACAAACTAGGTCATTTCCAATGGAAAATCTAAATCAAAAATCTGCAAACTATGGGTCAAGGCTGTAGTTTTATTGAAACACAGCCACACCAGTTCTGTTGCATACTGTCTATGATTGCTTTGGTGTTAAAACAGCAGAGTTGAGTAATTGTGACAAAGACTGTGTAGACAGGCCATAAAGCCTAGTATTTATATCTGGTTCTTTACAGGAAAGAATTGCCAACTTTTAATATAAAAGAAGTTATCTTACATCCAGGCAAAGAAAGGGCTTGAGTTACCTATTTAAAGTGGGAGTAAACTAAATGGCTTTTCAAGATCCCTTTCTCTTGTAACAAAATAGGTTTTTAGTATTCGAAAAGGGCAAGCATCGGCATTATTCATTAACATTATGTGATATGGGGAAATGATCACTAGGCTTAATTTTGAACTGCGGATAATGCTATCTGTAACAACTCCCAGGGTTTCTCTGAAGACTAAAGCTCTAGGATCATTTATTATAAAAGAAAAGAAGAGTGACTCATTATTTTAAGGTTTTCAGTAAGTGTCTGTTATTACTAAGATTAACCTAATTATACTAATAATATGCATTAGCAGGCCACATTTGCTGGAAGGGTTCTGGAATTTATAAATGTATTTGAAGTTTCATCTCATACCAATAAGAAGATCAAGAAACACACAGTCATAGTTGCATTTTCGAAGGCTGAGGAAACAACTCAGAACTCAGTAATTACAACAAACACATTAAGAAAATTTAAATCTAGAGTCCTCTCACAATATTCTAGAAGTGGAAATAATACTCAGTACTCAGAGGAGTCAAGTTGGTGAGTTTAACCAGTCCTGTTGTTTCTAAATAAGTTTTTTCAGTTTTGACTCTGGGACTACCTTGACAGCACTTGCTACATTATACCTTAGCAAGAACCAGTAGAATTTAACTTAAGTATTGAGCATTTAAGTAGAATTATGTTCCATAATTCCATAAAACAAAATGTCTGGTTCCCGGAAAACTGAATCATACTCTACTTTTCAAATGTATCACACATAATACTTGCTGCTAACAGAATTCAGGATAAAAAAAAAAAAAAAAAAAGAATCTAGATACTTTTGTCATTGATTCCATTATCTTTCTACACTTTCAATATGAGAAGAGTTCAGGTTTTTCAAAACCTGCAAAAGTAATCTATTTTTAGGTGGTATAGATATTAATCCTAAGGCAACAGCACTTAAAGCTGGTAATATTCTTACAATTTTCCTGTCTGCCAATGATTCAACCAATACAAAAGGTTTTTCCTGTTTTGATTTTTCAGAATATGAAGTATTATGCTAAAAAAATCATCTATCATACAGACACTATAGAAGGCTTGGAAAAGACATTGTAATATAAAAGGTATATTTTAAATTGTGTCTATACCTGAAATTCTATTAAAATTTAACATTAAGAAAGTCAAAAAGGAGTGTACCTTTCAAAAAAAGCTTTAAGAGCTTTTGTTCACACACAAAAAAACAAAAAATTTTTGATCTTTTTAATTATACTTTGCCAAAAAATGTGGAATATTCCTCTGTCTATTCAATCTTAAGAAACAAACCACAAAGTTCCCTCTCTAATCTTCCCTATCTTACAATCAGTCACCAAGTTTTACGAGACATAAAATTGGAGGTTTTACTTCTTTTCTCTCATTTATTTAAGCTTCAATCCTTAATGCCTTAATCCCTTAAATATATCTTGATTTCATTTTATTTACTCTCATTAAAACTACCTGTCTTTGTTTGGCCTGGTATAACAAAAACCATCAACCAGATGGCTTATTAACACCAGAAATTTATTTCTCACAGTTCTGGAAGCTTCAAGTACAAGATCAGAGTGCCAGCATCATCAGGTACTCATGAGGGCTCTTTTCCAGCCTGTAGACTGCCAGCTTTTCATTGTGTCCTCAGGGAGTGAGAACAAACTCTTTCTCCTCCTAAAATGGCATTAATCTCATTCATGAAGTCTCTACTCGCAAGATCTAATTACCTCCCAAAGGCCCCACCTCTAATACCATCATTATGGGGGTTAAGGTTTCACCATATAAATGCAGTCCAACATACTAACCTAGTCCTCACCACCACCATTATTTCTTATACTATTGTACTGTAGTAGCCTCCCAACTAAATCAGGTGCCTCAAAGAATCTCTGCTTAATCTACTTCCTGTCCTTCATCCAGAACATATAAAATAGATATCTGATCACATCAATTACTACTAGGCAGGGCTGCTTTATAGACTGCAAACTTAGAAGGCCCAGCTCAAACTCAAACCTGTCAAAACCCGAGACTCAACACTTCACAACCTGCCATTCCTTCAGTTTCAGATGCGCTCAATGGCTCTTTCCATTTCCAACCACTCCATATGCTTCTTTGTTTATATAGAAACGCCATTCCTCTCAATCCTTACAGAGCTGGACCCTGCTCACTCTTCCAAATCTTGCCTTCTTCTCACATTCTTAAGAAGAATTCTCCAAGCTAAAATGCCTCTTTCTCAAGCACACCTGGCTAAAGTTCTCAAACCTCAGATGGTAGACAGAAGAGAAAGGGACCAGGGATTTTGTGAACTCCCAGTCACTAAAGCACTTCCCCGGTTAACTCTGGTCATTTTAAGTAAACTCATTATGAATCCTTATTTAAGGAAAGCCAGACCAACACAATTATTTCCTTAATATATAACTTGGAAAATTAGCTTATATAGAATATTTCAGTGATCTAAAGTAAGATGCTGTTTTTTAAAAAAAATTGTATTATCATACAAGCTCCAGGTATGCCAAAGTATCTATCACACAGACGTTAAATCAGTATCACGTGAATCCATATTAAGTAATCTATTAGGTAAGGGAGAGAATAAGATCATTCCCTTCCAAGTGCTAACTAGGTAGTATACACAAGTTTAAAATGAACTGGTAACAACAAACAGCATGAGCATTATTCACTATGAAGTCATTCTTAGATACAGGGCTTGGATAGACATGAAAGGATAGATTCACTGATGAAAAAAATTCTTTAACAGGTATTAAGCAGGGAGAAAAAAAATAATGAAACACAAAAAGGGAAGATTTAGACGTAATCTGTAAAAATTAGACATAACAAAGAGGATAAATAAGAAATGAATACAAGCAAAAACATCAAAATAACCTGCAAATCCTGTGATAAGAATTAACACAGAAGGACTCAAAAATGGCTTAAAATATACCATACTATCTGCTTCATATTTAACATGACTATTATAACGCGAATTATTCTACTAAACCTACACATTAAAATCATATAAAGAGCATATGAAAGCAAAAAGACTTCACAGCATGTCCTAGTATAGAAAATATTTTTAGAAAAAGCAGCCATTTAGGGCCAGGCGCAGGGGCTCACGCCTGTAATCCCAGCACTTCGGGAGGCCAAAGTGTGTGGATTACCTGAGGTCAGGAGTATGAGACCAGCCTGGCCAACATGGTGAAACCCTGTCTCTACTAAAAATACAAAAATTAACTGGGCGTGGTGGCGTGCACCTGTAATCCCAGACACTTGAGAAGCTGAGGCAGGAGAATTGCTTGCATCAGGAGGCAGAGGTTATGGTAAGCCAAATTGAGCTAACTGCACTCCAGCCTGGGCAACAGGGTGAGACTTCGTCTCGGGGCGGGGCGAGGAAGCAGCAGCAGCCATTCAGATGCCATCAAAGGCATCCCACTCTATTTAAATATAAGGATTTTGAACTAAAGCTCAAAAACATTAAGTAACTTGGACAGGTTAAGAGACATTTGTTATTTGAAGACCTAGTACTTGTACCTTAAATCTTAACTCTAGATTCAGTATCATAACCATGACCATTTTACAAGTTATAATTTCTAAATGAAGTAAAGCCCTTTTAATTATAATAACAAATTCAGGCTTGGTATATTTAAATTTTATTAATTTCATGTATTAATTACAAAATATAACCATTAACTTTCATAAATGATATTGAAAATATATGATCTGGCTTCATTTTTGTAAAGAAATAGCATACAAAAATTAAAGCTAACATCCAGTTCTATTACTTAAATAGAATTCAGTAGCTGTCCCCCACCCCCACAACAAAAAAAGTGAGAGAAATTGCCAGGCATCTTTTTAAAAAACTGAATGACCACATAAACTGTTTAAATTTCTTACCTAGGGCTACAATCAATGTGAGGTGCCTAACAAAGTCTAATTTCATTTATTTTGCCTCCTGTGCATTTCATCTTAAATTTTATAAACTGATTAACTAGAATAACACGGGAAAATAAATTCACAAAGAATCTTGCCAATCTTGGTCATCTGACCAACTTAAGAAAACTATAGCAATACCAACTCTGTGATTAACCAAAAAAAATTTACTCATAAAACGGACAAAGTTCTCCAGTGTTTGTTTCATTCACATATTGCATCAAAATACCATTCTATCTGAAAATAACTTACTCATTAAAAGAATGAATACTAGAAAGGTGTGCCCTATGAGAATCATTCCTTTATACATCAGTGACATGTCCATCACACAAATCTGAGATAGTTTCTATATCCCATAACACAAACTTTTCATTAACCATTTAGCCATAAACAAAGAGCTCTTAAAACTTACAACAACACTGTCAATTCTTTCTATTCAACACTTCCTCGTAGAATGATTTCAACATTCCTCATCTTTGTGTTACGAATGAATCCATTCATGACCACAATAAGATAAAAATTCTAAAGGTATTTTTAACCAGTATGTATTTAGGTTTTCTTATTGATTTAGACAGGAAATACCCGAGACTTACTGCAAGAAAGAAAGCAGAAAACAAAAAATGTGTAAATTTATACAAGTCATTGTATTTCTGGCACTGGAGCAGTGTACAACTTTGAAAGAGAAAATTTCATTATCTCTTAAGTGCCAACATAAAAATTCAGTATGTAACAAAGGTATAGTTTTTCTAACAAAAAAAATATAAAAGAATCCATAACATAAGTCTATAGTAGCAGTAAGTTTGAGACAGGAAAGGAACAGGGATTTGGACTGGCCCTGCTCCTCAATCACTGGTTATTACACACACACATATATATATACACACACACATACACACACTATTCATTTAAAATGTAAACTATCAGAAACCTGAAATACATTATAAAAAGTAAACCTAATATGGATGCAGTGAAAATTTAGTGAGATCTTTTGTCTGATATGAACTTGTGCCTTGAAGACACATTTTCTTAGTCTAGTAATAACCGGGTTAGTCTAGTAATAACCGGGTTAACAGAAGAACAAGCAGTTAAGTAAAAGATGACAAAGATATGCCTGGGATCTGGTATTAAATTTAACAATATCATCAATTTTTATAACAAATTCAGTAAGGCTTAATACCCTCTATGAAGCTGAAGTACAAAGCCATTAGTACACAGAAGGAATCATTATTCTTTTTTAATTAATTTACTTTAGGTACATACTGTATCTGGCATTTCTGCCCATGATATCCCTCCCAACCCTCCCCACCTCCCGCTGTCTCTCCCCTACCCCCCCCAACTGCCCCCGTGTGTGATGCTCCTCTCCCTGAGTCCACATGTTCTCATTGTTCAACACCCACCTGTGAGTGAGAACATGTGGTGTTTGGCTTTCTGT
The DNA here is from genome assembly GCF_001604975.1 of Cebus imitator. Lineage (NCBI taxonomy): Eukaryota > Metazoa > Chordata > Mammalia > Primates > Cebidae > Cebus > Cebus imitator. The sequence goes on from NW_016107360.1 coordinate 373,054, forward strand.
TGTGTCAGTTTGCTGAGAACGATGGTTTCCAGATTCATCCAACTCCCTACTAAGGACACTAAATCGTCATTTTTTATTAAGAAGAAATATTAAACACATATATGTGTGTGTATTTTTACTTTTTCCATGCTATTACTGAGCACATTCATGAGAATATAAAAGTAACAAGTATACAGGATACATTGTAATACACTAGATTGATTCAATTCCTGGCCCTGCCACTGGTGAGCTTTGGAACCTTCTGGAAACAATTTACATCTGTGACAGTTTCTCCAGATGTGAAAATATCAACTGTAAATGGCGACCTTTTTTCTTTAATTTGCTGACATTTTCAAATATTAAATATTTTCAAGTATTTCAAAAATTATTTATTGTGATCTGTCAAAAAACTATTCCTTAAGAACTAGAACTCGATACTTTTGAAGGTTATGTTTCTCACACTATTAAAATTTATCTTGGTAGTTTATGCTTTTAGCTAAAGTAAATTCATGAGATTTTTAACTCTCATAAAACATCAATAAAATCATTGTCTATACAAGCAGAGAAAAGCAGAGCTCTCATGTAATTAGATAATTACAATAAAATATTTGCTATGGAAAATGTGATTGTTTAATCAAGTGAAATTAAAGAGTTTGCTTTATATTTTGAACTTGGATTTGTTACCAATTTCTTCCCACACTTAACAATTAAACACTTATTTGGTACCTATTATGTGAACTTGCTTTTTTTTTTTTTTAAAGCTTTAAATAAGAAAATAATTGTCCACTATTTTATCTGATAGTAACATAGGATATTTTGAGAAAAATTTGCCAGAACCCAATATATGAGTAGCCCTATTGTCCTTTTAGGATGCAGGAAGGTATTTTTTGTGGTTTTACAGTTGGTTTTACATAATACTGCTAAAAAAAAACACATACAGTTAGTTTTGTCTCTTGAAATCTCCTTTCTCCATCACTGGTTAAATACAGCTCTCTGATCACTAGCTTAAAACCAAGGAATTCAACTTACAGTTAAGATTCTTACTACATACAAATCTTGTTAAATGTTTATAAAAATCTACTTTTTTAAAGTGATTTTTACATAAGAAATTTTATGAATTTATCTTTTTAGTATTTCAATACATTTACTATATTGCTTCACTTCTCTAGGCATTTTTTCATCAGTACTTAATAAACAAAAACACGTAGAGTAGAAAACAGAGAACTGGCTATGTCCCGTGTTCACATCTTGTGTGACAGGTCCCAAACAAACTTTTCAGAGATATAATCTGACAGAGGTGGTAGCAATACTGCACATACCCATAAATGCAAGGAACAGAGGGCTAACAATCACTCCAGTCAAATCAGGGCAAAAACTAAGCTCCTTGACAATAGAGTATAAACTAAGCATTTAGAGAAATCACATATAAAAAAAAGTTTCAAACATAATCTGATCCAATTTTATTTTTACAAAAGAAAGTGTGGTTTGAGGCATTAGATTTTTCTTGTTAAGACATAAAGGATCTAAACTTGCAAAATCCTTTATGCTGACCAGTCTCTAATAAAAAATAATATTTTCACCTAAGTACAGAATATTCTCCTAGTATAAGGTGTGTTTGTTATCAGGCTATGCATTTCTAAAAGCTCACAGTTAAAAGATTTCATAGAATCATAAATGTCATACTAACATACACAGATTCATTAAGAACAGAACATTTATAATATGACCCACCCAACAATTTCAGGCCACCTAACACTGAAATCTATTTTACCTCAAGTGATCAATATTACCAGTCTCTAAAGAGTGTGGTTTGGCTTTCTGTCCCCACCCAAATCTCACCATGAATTGTAATTCCTATACGTCGAAGAAGGGACCTGTAAGCCTCATATGTCAAGGGAGGGAGGGGATTGGATCATGGGGGTGGTTTGCCCCGTGCTGTTCTCATGACAGTGAGCTCTCATGAGATATAATGGTTTTATGAGTGTTTAGAAGTTCCTCCGTCATTCTTCTCTCACCTGTCACCTTTGGAAGAAGGTGCCTGCTTCCCCTTCCACCATGATTTTAAGTTTCCTGAAGACTTACCAGCCATGCAGAACTGAATTAGAATTAAACCTCCTTTGTTTATAGGTTGCCCTCTCTAGGGTATTACCTTTATAGCAGTGTGAAAACAGGCTAATAGACTAGATGATGGTAAAAATGTGTAGAATTCTGATAGTTCAATATAATTACAAAATAAAGTTACATCTACCAAAACATAAATATTTTATTAAGGTGGTCAAATACTAGCAGAGTCCTTAAATCATGCTAAATACTATAAAAATGAGAACTTCCTGAAAGAAGACTACTTAAAACATATAAAAATAAATGAGAGTGATGACCAAAGAGATGCTCAAAAAATATTTCTAATATCAGAGGATAAATAATCAATATTTTTGGAAATGTACAAGTACCCCAAAAATATTTTTACAGAAATAACCACCCAAAGGCTGGGCGATGTGGCCACATCTGTAATGGTAACACTTTGGGAGGCCAAGGTGGAAAGAGTGCTTGCGCTCAGGAGTTCAAGACCAGTCTGGGCAGCATAGCAAGACGTCATTCTACTAAAAATTTAAAAAATTAGCCAGGAATGGTGGTGCGTACCTGTACTCCCAGCTACTTGGGAGACAAGGAAGGAGGATCACTTGAGCCTGTGAGACAGAGGATGCATTGAGTTATGATCATACCACTGTACTCCAGCCTAAGTAATAGAGTGAGATCCTGTCTCAGTCAGATAATAACCACTTCGAATGAAGCATATCACAACATATGATTTATATGTCCACAAGACTTAAAAAAGCTTAACTTTGCAAACATACCCTAAAGAATTTTTAAGAATATGACTATTTTAATAAATATCTTAGTTCTTTTTAAAACAAAGTCATTTTTTTTTCTGTTCTTCTTGGTGAAAGTTGTTTCCTTCTAAAAGTGGATCTTAGAATAGTAGCCTCTTACTTGTGTCAGTTTATCTTAGCTTAACAAAAACTTCCCACATTAATTTCTAGCCCATTTCACTTTTCATAAGAGCCAAAAAATTGATCTTCAAGATAGTCAAGACCTCTGCAAAATCTAAAATAAAATGTAATTATGCTAGATACCAACATACCAAGAACCAAGCACCATTAACCATTCATTCACTCCTTAACTTCTTCCAAGAAAAATAACATGGACGAGGTTCAAAGTTACAAGTCCCTTTAGAATATCTACTGAATGACATAACAGGGAACTCCAAAGTATTTTTATACACTTGAGAATGTAAGGGACACTGGAGGTTTCATCAGTATTGTGGCATGAAACAAATTTCTACCACTTAAACCTAACCCAATGTTGTTTTTGCCAAATGCCCACCTAAGTTGACATTCAGCCTCATTTTTCATTAAATATCTGTTCTTGTAGAGTAAAATGTGGTGACATTGCAAAGTAACAACCTTAACTAGTCTATTGGAAAACCTCATAAATGGCCAATAACCACAATTTTACTTTGCATGTGACTCATTCCTGCTAAGCCTTCCACTCTTCAGATGGACTGAAATTGGAAGTTGACGACCCTTGCATAAGAAAAAGAACCACTGTAAACCACTGTACATCTCACCCAAGACAAAACAGGCCTTTAAACATTTACAATGCATGCATGCAATATCTGTGGAATCACATAACTCAAAAATCAAAATGGACATATTTTTCTATGACTTTGATGTCATTTTGTAATGTATTTTCTGATGAATAAAAGCTACTTGTTTAGGGAAGCAAGCGATCACACTCCTTTTGAAAGTTCTTTTCATAATTTAAAGTTAACAAAAGTCTTATTTATAAAAAAATAAAAATAAAAAGCTTGTGCTAAGACATCTTTCTTGATTTAATCTTCCAAAAAAGTTAATTCAGACAGAATGAAAGAGAATGCTATAGCCTCTGAAGTGCCTGGTATGTAATTTTCCAATTACAAACATGTGTATACATATCTGCATATGAATTTGCACATGCAAACACTATGTATGTATGTGTATTAATAGTTTTTCCTCTTACTGAGTAAACTGTGATGCATCTAGATTTATGTCTTTTATTTTATAATTATCATATTTTTCATGCATCTATTAAGTTGGTATGCATTTGAAATGTTCTGCCCGATTTTCATTAATAGGAAAACTGAAATTGCTTTCTGGCCATTTTTGGTGAAAGTGGTATCAGAAGAAAAAACGATGAAGCCTGATCAGTCATATTCACAGTCATTGACAGGACAATTTAAATACTCAGACATTATTCACTCACCTCTCCATCCAAGATGCCAGCATTACTTACAATACCCTTTCTAATTATTTGCTCCATGCTATGGATACAGATTCTAGATATAAACTAGTTGCACTTTTTTCTATTAAATTAATAATGCTCATAATAATAACATCACGCTAAGTCTGCCTATGCAATGGGAAAGTAACAGGCATACCTCAAAAATATTGGGAGTTTGGCTCCAGGCTGCTGAAGCTAGTAAGGCAAATTTCTCAATAAAGTGAGTCACATGAAATTTTTTATTTCTAGTGGCACAAAAAGTCATATTTACATTATACTATTGTTCATTAAGTGTACAGTAACATAACTAAAAAATGTACATATCTTAAATTAAAATGGTATATTGCTAAAAATCCTAATTACCATCTAATCCTTCAATGAATTCTAATCTTCCTCCTGCTGACTGTTCAGGGTGGTGGTAGCCAAAGGTTGGTTGGATATAGCAATTTCTTAAAATAAGACAACAACATATTCAACGCCTAGAGTGATCCTTCTTTTCACAAAAATTTCTCTGCAGTATGCGATGCTGTTTGATAGCATTTGACCCACAACAGAACTGCTTTCAAAATTGGACATAATCTTCTCAAACTCTGCCACTGCTTTATCAACTAAGTTTATATAATATTCTAAATGCTTTATTGTCATTTAAACGTTTATTAGATTCCATCTCAAGAAACCACTTTCTCTTTGTTCATCTATAAGAAGCAACTCCTTATCCATCTACGTTTTATGAGATTAGAACAATTCAGTCTATCTTCAGACTCCACTTCTATTCTCTTGCTATTGCTACCACATCAGCAGTTACTTCCTCCGGTGAAGTCACATGCCTCCAAGTCTTCCATGAGGGTTGGAATCAAGTCTTCAAAACTCCTGTTAACATTAGACCCCCTATGAATCATGAATGTACCTAATGGCAACTAGCAGGGTGAATCCTTTCCAGAAGGTTTTCAATTTACTTTGCACAGATCCATCACAGGAATCTATCTAGGACAGTGATAGCCTTACACCAGGTATTTCTTCAAAAATGAGAAGTGAAAATCTAAATGACTCCTTGATTTATGAGCTGATGAATAAATGTTGTGTTAGCAGACAAAAACAACATTCATCTTCTTATACATCTCCATCAGAGATCTTGGGTAACTAGGTACATTACCAATAAGCAGTTTTTTTGAAAAGTATTTTGAAGGAATCTTTGTTTTTGAGCATTAAGTCTCAAAAGTGGTCTTAAAATATTCAGTAAACCATGCTGTAAACAGATGTACTGTCATTCGGGTTTTGTTCTATTTACAGCGCACAGACAGAGAATAGAATTAGCATAATTCTTAAGGGTCCTAGGATTTTGAGAATGGTCAGTGAGCAACTGCCTTCAACTTAAAGTCACTAGCTGCATTAGCTCCTAAGAAGTGTCAGTGTATTATTTGAAGCCAGGCATTGACTTCTCCTCTCTGTCCATAAAAGCCCCCATACTGGCATGATCTTCCAGTAGAAGTGCCTCATCTACATTGAAAAATCTGTCATTGCTTTTTTTCCACGCGGTGCATTCTGGGGAGCTAGGTCGAGCCCGCTGCTACCGCCGTCGCCTGAGGGAAGCGAGAAGAGGCCGCGACCGGGGACAAAACGCGGAGTCGCCACCGGAGAGAAGTCGACTTCTTAGCAGCAGCCGCCGCCAGAGAGGCCCCCCCACCCGTTCGCCCGTCCCCCTGCCCCGTTCACAATGCAGCCTGCTTCTGCAAAGTGGTACGATCGAAGGGACTATATCTTCATTGAATTTTGTGTTGAAGACAGTAAGGATGTTAATGTAAATTTTGAAAAATCCAAACTTACATTCAGTTGTCTTGGAGGAAGTGATAATTTTAAGCATTTAAATGAAATTTATATTTTTCACTGTATTGATCCAAATGATTCCAAGCATAAAATAACGGACAGATCAATTTTATGTTGTTTACGAAAAGGAGAATCTGGCCAGTCATGGCCAAGGTTAACAAAAGAAAGGGCAAAGCTTAATTGGCTTAGTGTGGACTTCAATAATTGGAAAGACTGGGAAGACGATTCAGATGAAGACATGTCTAATTTTGATCGTTTTTCTGAGATGATGAACAACATGGGTGGTGATGAGGATGTAGATTTACCAGAAGTAGATGGAGCAGATGATGATTCACAAGACAGTGATGATGAAAAAATGCCAGATCTGGAGTAAGGAATATTGTCATCACCTGGATTTTGAGAAATAACTTCTCTGCAAGATTTCATAATTGAGAGAATTGCTGAGTTGATAGCTCTAAAAGCAGATGCTGTATTTGCCTACTTTAACCCATTTTTCAACCTGTTTGTTTTTTAAAAGGCTTCACTAAGGGTTCATATGTACCATTGTTTGGGGCAATTTTAAGTCAGCTAAGGCAATAACCTTATGCATGAACATTTCCCAGACTTTCATGAAGCTTTGAGGTCCTAGGCAATTGATGCAGCAGTTATGATAAAAACATTTCGCCTAAGTCTCCTTTTCCTCATAACATAGATACTGACATGATAGGAAGCTTAGGGAAAGAAAACTAGAGTATAGAACATGGATTCAAAAGTGGCTGGAACAAATTGGCTGACACCTTACTGGTGGTAACCTGCTGTTCCTCTAGTGTTACCCTTCAGGATTGTTCCACTAAAGTTTATTTTTCAAAAAAAAAAAAAATGTACTTCACATTATTCTATGTAAGTGATCACTGGTCAATGTTCCAGGTGTATCTTAGCTAAAACTACAGAATGCCCTAACTTAGATGGTTTTTGAAGCCCATACATTTGGTATTGTTTGACCCTTAAGCTTTTACATCTCTTAGCATGGAGGACGAAGAAAGCTGTACATTGTTGCTTGAAAGTCTGTACATTTAGACCAGATTTGTATTTGCACTGTCAGTATGGCAAATGAGTGAAAAATGTTTAATACACTATTGGATTTTTTATTTCTTTTTTTTTATTCAGCTTATACAAGGGCTGAAAACCTCAATTTATGTTCATGACAGTGGGGATTTTTTTAAAAGTCTACATTCTTTCTAATAAACTGTTGGAAGACTTAAAAAAAAAAAAGAAAGAAAAATCTGTCATTTAGCATTGCTATGTTCATCAATTATCTCAGCTAGCTCTTCTGGATAATGTGGTGCAGCCTCAACATCAGCACTTGCCGTTTCATCTTCCGTTTTTCTGTTATAAAGACAATTCTTTCTTTAAACCACATGAATAAGCTTCTGCTAGCTTCAAACTCTTCTGGAACTTCTTCACTTTCCACAGTCTTCACAGAATTGAAGGGAATTAGGCCTTGCTCTGTAGGCCTTGTAGCTTTTGACTGAAAGTGACGGACACAGGACTATTCCTTTCACTTCAACATGTAGGGGTCATTGTAGGGTTATTAATTGACCTGATTTCAATATTATTGTGTTTCAGCAAATAGTGAGTATCAAAGGTAAGGAGAGAGAGATAAGGAAACAGCTAGTCAGAAGAGCAATCAGAATATACACATTTATCAGTTAAGCCTGCCATCTTATACAGATGTGATTTGCAGTGCTCCAACACAGTAATAGTAATATCAAAGATCACTGATCATAGACGACCACAGCAGAGACTGTAATGATGAAAAATTTAAAAATATTGTGAGAATTACCAAGATGTGATAGAGACATGAGCTGAGCATACACTGTTGGAAAAATGTACCAATACACTTGCTAGACACAGGCTTGCCACAAAACTTCAATTTGTAAAACATGTATCTTCAGAGTGCAAGAAACTGAAGTATGCCTGCATTCAAGTATTATAAAAGGATAATGTCCCAATATAAAATAAACATTTTACAATATTTTAGCATATAGACTTTTAATTCACTACACTGGATGGCCTCATCAGCATATCTGGGAACATGGAAAAATGAGATCTCTAAGCGAGTAAATGTGGAGAGAGGAATAAAAGGCCAAACACAGAACTCTGAACTTACCTCTATCCTACAGAGCCTCAAAGGCTTCCAACAATGGATATATTCCATATTGTTCCTAAAAAGCTCAACGGAAGCATCTGTGTTGTATGAAGATCAATTACATAAGAACCTTGGGTTTCAATAAACACATGCAACTATGAAAGTTACCTTTATGGTATATGACCAAATAAAGAGGCCACTGAATTAATAATATCTCCCAGTTTGTTGGAGATGCTAACTTGTTACTAGTTGCATTACTCAGTCAAGTTATTTATATTCCAAATTATCTCATTATTATTAACCTTACCTGAAAAGAGTTACATTCCCACACAATGGGATGGGCCTGAGCTTTAGAAACTTGGCAGTTGCTAAGCTTTTCAGAGAATTTCATGTCTGAAACCCCTTCACACAGGGAAATGCTACTAACTATAGATTCTGCTCCTCAGCCAATTTAGAGGGCTTTGGGCTCTGATTCTGTTCCTTCCCAACTTTACTCTCTGATAGTTCCCTCTGCTATATAGTTTAACATGCTAATCAAATAAATTCTGCACTAAACATATACTTTTAGATTTTCATGGAAAAATCTCTCCAAAATTTTCCTAGGACATTCTTCTAGGAATTCTTTTTTATTTGCTGTTTGTTCTACTTTTGCTTTCAGTGGAACACAGAAAATGAAACAACCCAAGAACCAGTTTTCTTCTACTAGGTTTTTTTCCTCACATTAACAACTGGAATGCTTCCCTAATAGTATTCTGATAATATGTTAAATAAAACTATTTTATACTATCCAAACAACCAGTTGACTTAAGCTGAATACTTTGCCATTTTTTGTGCAGAAAAAAAAAAAAAGAAACTGGCTGCTGGGTTGAAAAAGATTTCCAAACCTGTCAATTCAACCAAATGATTGCAATAATAAAGGCATTCAGTCATAGAAGTCATAGCAAGAGAGTAAGCAGAGGAATCCACAAAGAAGAGTTTCTTTTGAGTTTCAGTTAATGCTCTCAATTGGATCAAGTTTTTAAAAATACATACATTAGTTACAAAGAAGGAAGCATAAATTTCAGAAAATCTGCATTAATTTCACTTACTGAAACAACAACAACAGGATATAAAATGGAAAGATTACTTTCTTCAAGCATACTCAGTAACTTCTGGGTTTCTTGAAAGTCAGAAGTCATAACCTGAAAGACCAGAAAATTAAAAGGATATCAGAAGACATTTTTAAATGACTTAAAAGTTAATTCAAGGAAAAAAATGAAGAGATTCTGCATAACATTCAAAATATTTATCAAGCTTAGTTTTCAGTTTATAAATAATTTTAAAGGATACCCATAAAGTTATGCATGTCAAAATTTCATCTACCAATTAAGTCAAACCTTTGTCTTCCTTATTATCTACTTTAGATCAGATACAAAACAGAAAACTGACAATATTGTCCAAAGTATCACTGTTCTCATTATGGGATTTAGCTTGTTAAAAGTATTATTCCTCTTTCAAAGATAAAAATCTCCAAAAACATGTAAGACAACTCATCAAAATCTCATATATAAATATTTAAGAATCAAATTAGTTCTCTTCCACATTACATTTGCTCATATCCTCAAGTGCTTCGAATCACTCGAATTGACTTACATTCACACAAACAAAATTGTAGCACTGATCTAGGATGATTTGCTGAAGATCTCTGCCAGCATGACACAGAGCCTCAGATGCGACTTTTACATGCTAGTAGGAAAAAAACAGAAATGAATTCACAAATTAGAAAGACCAAACATAAACATCTTTGTTACAAAGAAGCACATAATTGCTAGAGGAGAGGCACATAAAGCCAAGGATTATAAATTTTTAAAAAAGTAATACAAGCTGAAGTTCATCAGGTTATCGAGAAGTCATTTGAACTAGACTATGAATAATGTATGTTTTAGCTAACGAGGGTACAGAAAATTGTTTCAGATAGGAAAAAAAATGTAGACACACACAGATTATATTCTGGAACACGCTAGTAGTCTGGTTTATCTTGTACAAATAAATATTGAAGAACATGTTAAAGGACTAAAAGGGAAAGGTTGCAGGGATAATTACAGGCACCCAGAGGCATATTAACTAACAGTTTTAATTCAAGGAATAGACTTCACTAAACCTGAAATGACCAGAAGTGGGGAAGGAGTAAGAAATCATCACAACAGTATAAGTGAGAGAAGACTTAAACTGCATAGACTATCCTTAAAAAAAACTGTCAGAGCTCACTACTACAAGTAGTCCCAGATTAGATTTAGAAAAGCATACATGTTACACAAACTTTCCTTAAAAGATTTTTATTCCATATAACTTAATATTCTAATTAGCTTGTTTCAGGATTTTTCTATTATAATAATATGAACAAAAACTTAAGGATTTCTAGACAAGGAATCTGTGATATCCTTGCTATATTAATTCCATAGGAAATCACATTTCACTGATTCGTACTGGTATTACATTTAGAATGCTTTACATTTTATAGTTCTAAAAATAATACAATGCTGTTCCTCAGTTGAACATCAAACTCTGTAACTCTGTACATTATCTACTTAGTAGCTTAATTTGCTATGATTTTGACAAAATACTGGAGAATCAGAGAAATAAAGGTTTCAAGGTCTTAGCTTTGCTCTCAAAATTAGCTACTAAATTTTAAAAATTTTAGTTCAGTTTAAAATTTTTATTGAGCAAAAGGTTCAAACATTAATAAAAAAGCCAAAAGGCCATAGTCGTCAACAATATGTTAATATTACAATAAAAAAGAAACTAGTATCCATTCTGCAATAATAAGTTTGATCAAGGGGTAACATCTAGATATTACAGGGGGACAATTTTTCAAAAGTCTCTCATATATTCAAACATTTTCTAAGGCATTAACAGCTAACTTGTTCGATGCTTTCTTTGCAAGGATGTTTGCACAAATTGCAAACATAGAGATATTTCCTCCTAAAACAGATTTTCCACTAAGATGGGAACATCATTCTCCCTGGATTAGGCTTACATGGCATTTCAGAGCAATACTTCTCTATTAAGGAGCAGATGGGCTGGTTTGCCTATATAAGGCCAGGGTTTTCTACTATCAAGCTTCTTTTTAAAGAACCCCACTGCCTAGCAACAACTAACCCTATTTGTATTTCTCCATGGAAATTGGAATTCCGAAAAAAAAACGAGTGTTACATTTTTGTTCTTGCTACTGCTATAGTTGTAATAAATGGTCTTTTCTCTGACCCTGTAGTCTCAGGTCTTCCACCAACTTCTATGATACTGTGTCAGGTTGAGTTACTTGCATGAAAGTAGGGTATTTCTGACTTGACAGATATGAAATAAGGCAACCGTATCATCAGATCTTAAATTCAACAAAGATGGACAACTGAATTCTGAATTCGGAAAAAAAAAATCCTACTTTAAAATTTCCTTCTGCATATAGAGAATGAGAACATAAGAGAGATTCTGATTCCGTTTTTTTAGTATTAAAGTGTTAAATTTCTTTAGGACAGAGTTTGAGATCTTTGAGGGTAGAAACATTTATGTTTTTACCATTAGCAAATACTTAGTTGTAAAAAAAAAAAAATTACAAAACTATGCCACCAGTTCTTTTAAAAGAAAAACATCCTGTGTCAAGAAAATAGTGTATGTTCTTAAAATGAACAATGTGGGAAAGTTCTTTAAAAACTCATCAAAAAATACTACATAGAGGTAATAACTCTGAAAGTTAAGTATCATTTCAACAATTCTCTACCAATAATATATGTAGTAAGGAGGAAAGACAAATGTAGGGAAAGACTAAAAGTATGAATGTTCTATTAAAATGGAATAATATGCATGTCATTTTAAGTTATGTAATTTTAGCGAATGAAAACCAAATGTCGTAAAACCAAAAGAATTGCTAAACTTCAGATAATTCATTTCCAGGAAGTTTACTTTCTAAAGGTTAAGAAAAGATGCTATGGGCAGGATAAAGACACTGCCCTCTTAATGACACCTTTCTAAGTCAGTATTCACTGACTTCCTTCTGTAAGAGGAGATAGCACACTTTTAAGTTCTGCCCACAGCTGAGGTCTGGTCTATCGTGTGGTTTTAAATCTAAAAGGTTTATTAGATTCTTACTCTATTTTGTGGCCATAATGGACATAATTTAGACATAATCTATCCATCTTCAAGGAAAGTGAGTTAACAGAATATCCCCAATTCTAAATTTTTCTTCTTAATTCATTGTATTATTAGATAACTATGTGCAAGTACTTGCTTGTTTTGGAGTTTTTTTTTTTTTTTTTTTTTACGAAAGCCTTAACATTTTTACATTCCTTGAGTTTTTGCTTCTTTAAGAATAGTTTATCTAGAAATAAAAATTTGGTTTATACTTTCCCTCACAGATTTGCAATCACTGTGCCACTATCTTTAAATATTACTTGTTTGCCTTTTTTTTTTTCTTGAGATGGAGCCTCACTGTGTTGCCCAGGCTGGAATGCAATGGCACAATCTTGGCTCACGACAACCTCTGCCTCCCTGTTCAAGCGATTCTGCCTCAGCCTCCCGAGTAGATGGGAATAGAGGCCTGCACCATCATACCTGGATATATTTTTATATTTTTAGTAGAAACAGGGTTTCATCATATTGGTCAGGCTGGTCTTAAACTCCTGACCTCCTGATCCAGCCGCCTCAGCCCCCCAAAGTACTGGGATTACAGGCGTGAGCCACTGCGCCCAGCCTTCCTTCTGCTTCTTATACTTCATTTGTCATTCAGCCATTCACCATTCATTTTCTTAGATTTCAATGTCAGGCAGTTTTTTCTCCATCCGTCAACCACCCTTCCAAGTACTCACAGTTGTTACATTTGAGGTTTTTTCTTTTAGTCTTATCACCAGAGGAAAATGTGGCTGGTGGTGATACTCTTGGATTTCACCTTCATTATCTCCAATGCTTGTAGATAATGCTTCATTATATTTGGGGTGAATATTGTAGACATGTAAGAGGTCAGACTATCCTAAGTTTTGCTTATTTATGGATTTTGCATCTATGTCTTCCTCAATTATTCTTCATGGAGCATTTCCAAATCAAGCACAGTAAGTTTTATTCCCAGCTGTTATTTCTCAGCTTTTCCTGAAAATACACCCTTTAGGTCAAAAAGAATTACTTCAAAGAAACTTTCTTATAGCTGTCTGAAGAATTTGATTTTCTACTTAATATCTGAAAACTGTCCACACATTGGCTGCCTTAATCATCTAAACACCCAGTCTATTTTAGCTATCATTTATTTTTTTTATTGGAATATGGTACAATTATCTCAACTTTTCCCTGAGTTATCTGACTTCTTATATTGTTTCTCTAAGAGACTAGATAGTTCTATAATAGTGCTGCTCTCATATTAATTTTGTTCCCTATTCAATTACTGTTAGTCTGTTACAATGTTGTGTTTTGAATTTTTAACCTTCTTGAATTCAGATTCTCACTGAGTTCTACAGAACATAAAGGTGTAATTTGGAAGAAGGAAGAGGTCTCAGGTTTACTACTACTTACTTATGTGCATTATAATTTTTTTTTAAGTACGAATTGTACCTTTCCTGGTTATTTTCTACGAGTTAGAGTGTTAAAACAAAATCAGGCACTGATAGTTTTCTCTGTCTCTATGAGATGCCACAGGAAATTGACACATTTTCTACACTTGAAGGATTCTCCTTGACCCTCATTTCAGCCCCTCAATCGGCTTATAAGTTAAAAATAAAAAAATTATCTTAATGAATCAACTTTTGCCCTCATTACAAGGTCTGGGAGATCCATGTGCAGCGTTTAGAACATATTAGCCAGATTGTAATCTGCACTTACTTTCGTGACTGTTACTTTAAAAAATGTTTGCATTAAGTGGGGCCTCTCACATTTGTTTGGTTACTGTTAGTAATTTTGCTAATTTTCTATTGTTTTTAAAGCAGTGAAGGAACATTTTGTGAATGACCTTTATCATATTTACCTGGCTGTCACTACTATTTTTAAGTACTTTAAGGAATTATTTCATTTTAATGTTATATATCTTTACAAAAAAGGAAAGTATTCCCTAACCATTAAGAGTATTATAAGATTAGTATTCCTAGAAGAGCTTCATTTTTCTCATTAAGAAGATGCAATGACATATATATATATTACATGTATATCTGTATAATTCCTATTAGAGTACATCTAAAATAGTGACTTTGACATTAACGCCCTTCATAGTCTACTTATATTCTACCTATTCAAATCCTAACCACCCATTCTGCTGTTCAACATAAATATTCTTCAACTCTAAGGATATTTTTCTGTATTATCACAAATACTGGGCTCATTCAAGCCTATGACAACTTCAGTCCATATTGACTTTAATATCTACTTGTTCCTTCAAAGCTATTATTTATTTATTATTAACTGTATTAACAGTTAATAGGATATACACTCTTAGAATATACAATATAGACATATGGAAAGCACATTGCCCAGCTACATAGTGTTACCGTAATTAAAATTTGTTCAGTAACATGATACATTTAAAACTGCACTTCAAAGAAAGTCATTCTTCAGCTAATGACCACAGACTAAGATAGAAATGCATACACAGCATTTGCATGAAAGTTATTAAATATTAGTATTTCTGTACTCTTGAAAAGCCAAACTCAAATTTTTTTCTTCTTGAAATGTAGACTCTTAATAATTGTTTCCAGTCCAGTATAATTCTTTTAGTCATACTGCTTTCCTCCCAAACAGAAAACAATCAGTATTTTCCATGCTTGAGTAAAGAAACTTAGATTTTACCTAAATATAGCAAAGGTATCTGTGACACTTTAATCAACAAAGACCACATTAGACAATGCTATTAGGTTGTTTATAAAAAATCCTATGCAATCATTACATGTTGTCATTCTTGATGTTTCTGCACTCAAACACAACAAATGGAAGAATCTGCTGGCTAGAACTTCTTCTGTAAATATTCTGGTTCAAAAGACACTTAAACAAAATTTACAACAACCTTCCAATGTGTTCAGTAAATTAAAGTACAACAATAACAAAAAAATGAAACTTTCCTTACATCGTAACAAGTTTAGGAAAGACTTGCCATAAACTAAATGCAAACATCTGTGTATTCACAATATTAATACTATATAAAGCATGGATATTAGGAATAAAGACAGATTGTCAAAAAAAATTTTCACTTCAAAAAGCATTATGACCTAACTAAGGCTGAAAGGTTTTGGTTCAACTCCCATGAGTCAGAGGTTCAAATATGTGTTTCTGAAAAGTCAATCATCTGTTTACAGAAAATGCTAGCTTGGTCATCTCTGAGTCTGAATCTGCCAACTTCTTGCCTATCCACCATTCAAACAATGGCACTAATATTGGTATAAACCAGTGACTTGTAGAGAGACATTTTCTTTCCATTCTGTGAACATGCCAACAATTAACATCCCTTTTTTCTATCTAGCATTCAGCATTTACTACTTAATTTCTTAGAGTAAGCTTTTAAGTTTTTTGTTTTATTGTTTTAAAGAGCATAGGCTCTCGAGCCAAGATCCTTGGGTCTGAATCTATCTCCAGGACATCGTTGTTGTGTGACTTTGGGTAAGTTACATAAGCCCTGTGGCTCAGTTTACTCATCGGTAAAATGAGTACAACACAGAATTGATATGAGGATTGGCTAAGTTAATATGTGAAGGGTAACAGTTAACTTTTCCAAAATGTCTTCTCTATAGCTTGTCCTCTTGGAAGGCTTTAAAGAAATCAGTCCTGGTAGAGTTGCAAGCTAATAAATTGGGTTATCAGTCTGCTAGGTTATATAAACTACATGAATGGTAAGCTGGTGGATCTTAACAGTGGCCCTCCACTTCATGACCTGCCATCATAGGACTTAAACCTTAACTAGCTGATCATACCAAAGCACGTATTGATACTCTCCCAATCCTAGATGTTGGGTAGGCAAAATAGGACTATAACCAAGGTTCTGAAACACTGCGCTGCTGTTGGATCCCAGACTCTTATCACACCAGTCAAAGGACCAGTGTTTCCCTCACTATACAACTTAAAAGTCACAGCACAAAGACCGAAGTCTAACATTCAGCCCTGAAGATCCATTTGCAGTGCTACATAATGCAGTGGATACTGCCTCCGAGTCCAAGAACTTCTCCCAACAACTACTGTTCCAGAAAGTCTAAAGTCTAATATGTGTGCTCTCAAGTCATTCATCTTTGAATATCTGTAAAGACCCAGTAACATTCATGTTTTGGGCCACCTAGTGCACATGCTATATTAAATGCTTGCTGTTATTACTTTACTCACTTCTTAACTTCTACTATTAGAGGACCCTTTAAAACATATCACCATTACCCCTTTAAATTTAATATATTGTATTTATTGAGGCTTTATAAGTTGCCAGAACCTGTGCTAAATACTTTCAACAATTATTTTAAAACTGCATAGTACACCTATGCATGGGCAGGTATTATCATCATCCTCACGTTATAGATAAAGCAGCACAGGCACAAAAGTTTGAATAATCTAAGATTACACAGCCAGTAAGGGGCAAGCACTCAGAATCCGATCTGTTTGAACTCCCAGATCCACATATATAACCTCTAAAGCACACTGGACATCAGTGTTACTCTGGGTACTATTACCTTGTCAGAGACATCATAAAACTCTTACCCAGAGGGAAGTAATTCCACATGTCCCAAAGTCAACTCCAGGAGGAAGTGGGGCAGGGGAGGAACATATATTCTGGAGGAAGTCAGTTAAGTAGTAACAATCTTAATTGCCAGTACATACATTCCCTTAACTGTGATGTTTCTGGGTTCTGGACAGGGAAGAAAGTACTTAAGAAGTGGCCTCCCATTTCAATCTTCAGATTTGATTTTGAAGTAATGTGAAGTGCTTCTGACCCACTGCATTAAACATATGCTGAGCAGTTGGTGGTAGTAGAAGACATTACCGTGGTAAGGCTTCCTTTGTGCATCCCTCTCTCACTGTTAAGACTCACTTTGAAAGCCAACTATTGTTCTGATGCTGCACTACAAAGACCATGAAATGGAAAATGACAAGCTCTAACGCTAACAAACCTGAGCACCTAACACATATAATTTAAGGCTCCCGTTGTCGCTTTTTTAATTTTTTGAGACTGAGTCTTGCTCTGTCGCCTGTGCTGGAGTGTAGTGGCGCCACCTTGGTTCACTGCAAACTCCGCCTCTCAGTTTCAAGCAATTTTCCTGCCTCAGCCTCCCAAGTAGCTGGGATTACAGGCACCCACCACCATGCTGGCCTCATTTTTGTATTTTCAGTAGAGATGGGAGTTTCACCACGTTGGCAAGGCTGGTCTCGAACCCCTGATTTGGCTGCCTTGGCCTCCCAAAGGATTACAGGTGTGAGCCACCACCGTGCCTGTCCCCATTTTATTATACATCCAAAGCTGGAGAGTGAATACACAAAATGTAAATCCACAAAATACCATCCTGCTCCTCTTTCTGTTGAGCTTTCTTGACAGATTATACTATAACTAAAAGGCAGCATGTAGCAGACGGGAAACGGCTGGCATTAACTCATAATTCATGTTTGGCAGGCGTATTCTGTACTTACTACTCAGCAGAAATCACCAATGATATGTGAAAAGGATACAAACAGTAAAATGATCCCTTTGTATTACTAGTAATGTATAAAACATTTGCAAGCTGAGAATTGGCAAGTTAAAATGAACAAATCCTATTTGCCTTAATTGAAAATAAAAACAAGCTCAGAAAGAACTGAGTGTCTTAGCCATTGATGGATTAATATATTTTCATTCATTTGACAAATATTTATTGATAGCTACAAGACAGGCACTAAATTGTATACTGAGACCATGTCAATGAACTAGACAGGTTTTTGCCCTCCAGAAGTTTATAGCCTAAAGGGAAGACAAAATAAATTTTAGATGTGTTTATTAATTTCAATGTTCATGGGAATTACTGAGAATCTTGTTAGAAATGCAGATTTTAATTCTTTTAGATATGGGGTAAAGTTAAGAATAAACATTTCTAAGAAGCATCTAGTTGATACTGATACAACTGGTGCTTGTATCACACTTTGAGCTAACAAAGGTGCTACCATTTGAATCCAGGTTAATCTAAAATCCCTCTCTCATTTTGAGAAGATAGTTACTGAGGAATATGTCCCCATCTGGCAAATGAAAGACAACTGTAACGTTACTAAGCCAAATCCATTGCAAACGTAAGTGACTAAAACTAAACAATTCATTAATTCAACTTTTTTTCTTCAAATTCTAAGTTTACAACACAATTTAATTTACATGCATAAAGTTTTTATTTTTCCTAGTAGAGACGCTGCCTAAATGCACAGTCTACTTTCAGAATCTGTTGGTTCCACAGCTAAGGATTCAAGCATGGGTCAAAAACATTTGAAAAACATAAAAGTAAACAAAAATAAAAACTTACAAAAATACACTGTAACTATATAGCATTTATATTGTATTAGGGACTGTAAGTAATCTAAAGATAATTTAACATACACAGGAGGATGTACATAGGTAATATGTAAATACTATTTCATTTTATGGAAGGGATTAGAGCACTCACAAAGTAGTATTTGTAGGGCAGAAAGGTAGGTCCTGGAACACCCATATATATTGAGGGACAACTGTATATAGAAGTATAATTGCATCCTGTTTCCATATTAAAATCATGTGATGAAAAAATAACAATCACTTAAACGACATGATTCTGATTGACATTATACCACCAACATGAGAAATGTTCTCAAAATGTCTAGGTAAGAAATATCAAAAAGATTCTCAACAACCTCAATTTCCCACCTGGTTTTTACAAAATGATAGAAAATAAAGAAATCAAATTAGCTATAATATGTATAAATAGCTTACTGAAGAGTTCTTTCACATGTAATCCCAAGAAAATCATGCGATAGCCTTTTAAGGACTATTCAAACATCACCCCAGTATTCGTTCAACTTGAAACTTGCCATTATATTGCATCAAACCTTTTATAGTAAGCAAACTTTTTCATTAATGTACATTCCTTGAGTATGAGAAATATACTTGCAATATTTATATGTAAAATTTCCCTCTCATACAACTTTCCCATTATGGCTTATTAGTAACCTGCTGAATACACATTGTTTAGCTTATAGGTTCAAAGTATTTAAAAAATACTAAGGATAAATTACATTTTGAACAAAAACTAAATTGTGACTTTTTGAGAACCATGTCTAAATCTTAGAATATTTCTTAAGCAGTACATTTCTAGACAATATAGAAAAAACAGATTAAAATATCAATATAGAATCTTACTGCAGATTCTACAGAATACGATTTTAAAATATTGCTTATGAGTTATCTTCTTCACTCCACTAGAAAGTCCCTTCTGCAGTGTTCATTTCTCCAACACTATCTTTCTTTCCTGACAGAAGGTTGATCACCACCGATTTCATCACTGTTGCTAACTCCACTTCATCTAATCTCTGCAACATCTGTTGCCAGCACCTATTCTTCCCTCCTTTTATGAACATAGGTTTTTCTTCTGGTTAGAAAATCAGTTCAAACGTCTTGGGTATACTTTATGTATTAAACTCTTCTCAACTGTTAACATGATTGATGGATACCCAGAGGCTACCTCTTTATCTCCAGCAATACATTTGGCTGTTGGCCAGGTAGAGAAGTACTCCAGAAGCTTGCTGGTTCATCATGCTCTCATCTTTAACCACAACTATTTATCTGGCTTCTTCTATCTCCACAGCACTGTGTGAGGGTTGCATGATAAGAGATAGTGAAACAGATGTGCAAACAGATCATTACCAGGATATGCAGATTGATACAACTACTAGTGAATAATTTAAGAGATCCAACAACAATAATAAAAAAAAAAAAAAAAGATTGGGGACAACTTCATGCAAAGAGTCATCAACTAAGGCTTAAAACATAAAATTGACTATTTAAATAGAGAAGGCAGGCAATCCAGTAAAGTAAGTGCAAAAGAGGTAGAAGACTACATTGTTTGAAGACATGTTGAGCCAGAAGAGCAATAGCACTGTGACAAAAAAGTTCACTATAGATTGCAGAAGATCTTAAATAACAAATCAAGGGGTGCAGACTTTCTTTTACTCTCATATACTAAATAGTCATTTCAGGTATATGGTGCCCAATGTAAGAGAGAAGGATAAAGACTTTTTTAAACCCAAGTACTTAGTTGTAGGCCTTGGAAAAAAAGTTTTCAGGTAACAAGATAACATGAATAATTTTCTGTGGTTATAAGCTCAAAGTGGTGTATTTAATTCAGTTGTCCCAGAACCACCAAAACCTTGGAACCATTGTTTAACTAAATCTACTAGAACAACAGAATAATCTACTTTGTGGCACTATAAAGTAAAACTATACTGCAGTGCAAATACTTGACATAAAATCCATTTCCAAACTCAATTATTAGGAATAACATAAGCATAAAGTGATGCTTTGCAAACATCATGTAACCTGTAATTCGAGTCAAAAAATTAATAAAATGAAGTGAAATCAGAGTTCTGAAACTACATCTCAATTTAAACATAAGCAAGTTAATATACAGCATTCTTCAAAATCAATTGTTGAAGGTTAACTATAATCTACATACAAAACATTGCCAACTTTTATATGGATTTTCCTTCTAGACATATTTATGCATAAAATAAAAAAATTTCCTGAGTTAAAGGGTAAGATTTGACTATAGGAATACATGCCCCAAATTTGATGGTGGCTTGTTTCTGTTTTTATTTTTATTTCTTAAGCTTAGTATAATGGTTGTCCAGAACTTATAAGCAATGACCTCAACTCTAAGTGGACAAGGTGCAAAAGACCATTTTTTTTTTTTACAGATTAACCACCTGATTCCTTTTGGGAGAGTAATATGTCAACAGGTTCCTGTATTTCAAGAATATAAAAATGAAAAAGATATGTGTAATACACTAAGAAAAAAATAGAGAAAACAACATTTCAAGCAAATTATCCTAGCTCCCTCAATTAACCTTTTAAAACCTTGACAATCCATTATTAATATAAATTATTAATTTTATTAAATACAACACGAATATAATTCATACCATCTTATGCAACTAGGTGGTCCATCATTTTGGACTTTCTACCTCTGGAGAATTGCTCAGGAAATCTGGCTACCATACCAAATAAACCAAATGGATTTAATGAGATGGTTTTTGGTTAGTTTCTGTATTCTTGTATACACATGCATGCACCACATTAATGTGGCACTGTTCAGAGTCAGAAGTGCAAGAGAAAAAAGCAGCTTTCCAGTGTTATTTCATTGTTATTAAATATACAGTATTCAGACGCAAAAACCAAAAAAGCCTGTATATTCAGACTAAAATTTAATACATATGAAAATAAGCATAAAATAACTGTTTTGGATAGTTCTTAGGATACTGCTGTGGCTTAATTTGCTCTGTTTATCTTCTCTCTGCTTTTCTTTATTGCATGTGCTATTTTTGATGTTTTGTTTGACTAATATGTCATACAGTGAATTTACCAAGATCTATAACAAAAGGCACAGATCCACACACTGGACACAACTTTGAGGACATAAGAGAAAAAAACAAAACAAAACAAAAAAACCCCCCCAAAAAAACTAAGTATCACAGAACAGTCTCAACAAAATCAAAGCATGCTTTAATCATGATTTTCAGTTACACCCTGCTTGTCATTTGTGATCACTCAAAACAATAATTAAATTATGTGCTCCAGGAAACAAGAAGTGGATAACCAAAATACATGAAAAGCCCCTACAGTCCCTGTTTGTTCAGAGTATAGATCAGCATTCTTTCGGAGTTCCATTTCTTTTATTATAGGAATGAATACTGGGTTGAACATGCTTATTATGTGTTTTGAGGTAACGTGATGTATGAACACAAATACTGCAGAGGTGTTCCTCTGTGGAACTGTACTTTTTTTTTTTTTTTTTAAAGGAAGATGCCAGTTTTATTTAAACACAAAATGTGCACATAAGCTGTCTACTCATTTTCTTCACTGCACAGCCTGGCATTGGGGTTGGTGACTCTGATGGCCAGCTGGGCAGCTCTTTCCACAATGGCTTTGCAGTTCTTGGAGGAAACATTGTGAGCAATCTCAGCACAGTAAGATTTGTTGCACATCAGCACCACTTCCAGCTCCTTGACGTTGTGGACCAGGAACTTCCGGAAGCCACTGGGCAGCATGTGCTTTGTTTTCTTGTTGCTCCCATAACCAATGTTAGGCATCAAGATCTGGCCCTTGAACCTTCTACGAACCCTGTTGTCAATACCTCTGGGTTTCCGCCAGTTACGCTTAATTTTGACATATCGGTCTGACTGGTGCTGGATGAACTTCTTGGTTCTCTTTTTGACGATCTTGGGTTTCACAAGGGGTCTAAGGGCGGCCATGATGCCTTGATTATCTGCTTGAAGCGGAGTGTCAGCTTCCTCACCGAGGAGCAGATCGCTGCTACCTCCGTAGGCAGCGCCGAGGAAGAGAGCGGAACTGTACTTTTAAGCGGCAGCAGCCAGCATAATCTTCTTGCAAAGGTAAACTGGGTCATGTCATTTCCAAATAGAGTCTTTTCTTCATTTTCCTTTTAAAACATTATGTAAGTGGTAATAGTAGCAATGGTAACAGAACTGGTAAACTCAACGTAAAAAGCCTACAAGGCTGTCTCTGGGTCTGTCACCAGCTGTTTCCTTGTCTCCTGCTACTCCCACCTCCACTCCATTTGCTTCGTCAACCACAGAGGCTTTCTTTCTGTGCCCCAATGAAGCACTCGATGTGGCTTTCACATACTGTTACTTCTGGTTTGTTCTTTAAATAGGTAATTCTTTATTACCTTTAAAGGCTTAGTTAAATACCACCTCTGCTAAGAGATTTCACTTACCGCCTTACATTCCCAGTCTAAGTCACTTTCCCTGGCTGTGCTTACATAAATACGCACAGTTAGGTTTTCCTTAGAATATTCATCACGATTTGACATTTTAATTTGCATTTGTTTACTTTTCAACCCCCAACTGGACAATATACTCCTTGGAACTAGGAAATCAAACTTGCTCAGTTCAACTCCCTATATCTAGTGACTATATCATGATAGGCATTTATTATTTGGTAAGTTAGATAATTAAGGTATAAAAGACTAACCATCTCTTCCTACTTATAAATTCTTTACTATCTTCAGTATAATAGAAAGTATTTTCCGATATTTACTGAGAAGTGGGAATAAGTGAGAGAGGTCCCTTTGCAACTGTCTACCACCATGATCTATCTCTGGATACCTCTATCTCCAAACCTGGTAAGGTCTGTGAAACACTTCAAAATTCTTAGGCAAATGAAGGAAGAAAATAAAAGACTGATAACAAAACCTTGTCCTTTAAGTATCAATGAAAAGGCCAGTGTATGGGGGGAGGAGGAGAGGTGCCTCTCCCATGTTAGCTCTTTACTTAACTTTTTAACAACCTCTTCCAGGTATTTGGTGTGTGTCATTACATTAAAGTTAGATGTTTGGTTCACCTGCAAGGTATGTTGCAAAATTCTAGTACAGATAATTACAATAAACATACCCAATCTTTTCCCTTAATTTCAAAGGAAAACATTTTTTCTTTTCATGTTAACAAAACAAGCCTCCCATTGTGTGTTGAGCAGCTCCACACCCACACTGATCTGCCCTACATATGCCAGGATTTCAATAGTGGTGACTTCATCCTTCTACACATTCTTTTCAAAGTAGGATAAAAGCTCTGAGAGGTGAAAATGTTAGAATACATTGCATTTTGTGTAAGTTATAAGCTGGAAAATGTCATAAGATAAATTTACCTTTATAAGGGAAGAGAAAAAGTATACAAAACTAGATAAATCCTTTCCCAAGGGGATGTCTTTCACACATTAGTTATCAGCCCTTTGTCAAACTTAAAAATCTCAGTCTTATATCTCACCTTCCTTGGATTATTAAGAGACCACTTTGACTCAACTAACATCTATATTCACTAGTTACATGATCTTAGGCAAATCAAACTTCAAGGTTTCCTATTTCCATTTGTAAAATAAAGGGGGACATCACAGGGTTATTTTAAAGAGAAAAGTACTGCATAGTACTGATACAGACAGGAGGCAGGGAAATACAGGGTAGAAGAAGGCAGTCCCTGGTGAGGGCCACACCCTCAAGCCTGGTACGGTGGCGCAAAGTGAGAACATGCATTCCTGTTTGTTCACTAGAATGTTGCTTTTTGGCCCACCCTGCCTCCCATCCTGTACCCATAAAAATCCCAGGCTTTACTGGCAGACACACATGGAGCGGCATTAGGTGGTGTCTCCCATGGGCCCAACTTTAAGGAAAAATATTTCCTTGTCTGTCTTTCTTTTCAACAACCACTTGATCACTTTGAGAGACACTGAATCCACGTTGAGATATTGGGAGCTGGTCTCGCAATAGTAGACAGGAAAGATGAAAGAGCACAACGTAACAAACGTCCTCTGGGGCTCCAGAGGTCATGGATACCTTTGCTCTATGCTGCCATGGCACCACAGGAAGTTCTATTACTGCCAGCACCCAGAACGACTTGTCCTGGCCTCTGTATTTGCTCACCTGTGTGGCCATCCCACTAGGGGCTGAGAGCTCTGGGCTGAGTAAATGCACCAACTCCTTAGTGAGGCCCGCAAAGGTGTCAAAGGAACTACCCATTTCAGTACAACCCCTGGCACTCCATAATTAGTGTTGTGGCTGTTTCTAAGGGGAGGCATTCTCTTAGGTTTGTGAGGCATACAGGTTTTATTAAACTTTTCATTCTTTTTAACCAAATTTAGAAGCCAGGAAGGGCTTAGCAGGAATGATATTTCCTTTCAAGGTCAACCAAGATTCTCTAAGTAACAGGACATCAAAGTTCAGTTTTAGAAAGTTCTACATTAGTTCATTAAAAATAAATAAAAAGTCTAACATATCTTCAAAAAGGAGGATATTACAATTAAAAGGTGTAAGGCCGGTTGCCTCACCAGGAGTTCGAACACGCCCATCTCCCTCCCCGCTTGAAAATTACATTATCAGAATATACCCATCATCTAGCTCTGCCTTGGAAATCCCTTCTGCACTCGGCACCTAGCCCGCCTTGGAAATCCCCTCTGCACTCAGCACTTATCCCGCTCACTGGAAATCCCACCTACCTACCAATAGCAGCTCACCCTGTCCACATCCTGTTTCTCCAAATCCAATCAAACGCCTTCACTCCCTATAAAACCCCACTCCTGAGAGGAGTCAGGCGCGACTTCCCTGGTCCCTCTCCCCAGGACCACAGAACCTCACCCAGGAGCTGAATAAATTGGCATCTAATTTTCTTGTGCTGGCCTCAGTTTCCTCATTTTTAACTCGGCAATAAACCTACAGAGAATAAACTTTACAAAAGGTTTTTGAGGAATGGTGATTTTCTTACTTTTGAATATATGAATACTTTTTAGTTTTGTCTAGTATATGAAAGAAATCTGTAAGTTCAAGTCAAATCTAATTTTTAAAAATTCTAAATTTGCTATATCTATATTTATAGATGAATTAAATACTTGAAATTAAAAGAGAAATTTAAGTGCTCTTTAAAAATTATAAATGGCCAGGAGAGCATACAAAGAATCAAGGGGAAAAAGATTCTAGAAAGCTAGAAATGTGATTTTAGTCTTTGAATCTCTGCACACCCTTCATAAAAACAGACAAAAGCAAGGAGGATATAAAAACAAAAGACCTACAGACATTATCTACTATAAAACCAGTATTTGGGAGGCTGAGGCACAAGAATCGCTTGAACCTGGGAGGCAGAGTTGCAGTGAGCTGAGATGATGACACCGCACTCTAGTCTGAGCAACAGAGTGAGGCAGTGTCTAAAAACAACCAAAGAGGAAAAAAAAAAAAAAACAGTATCAGTGGGCAAGGGTAAATTGGTAGCACACATAAAGACACAAACAGTTTAAAAAACTGTAGAAGAAAATGAAAGTAAACCAAAAAAGACAGAAAAGAGAATCATCATCAGGTACTTTCTGGAGACTTCAGCTGGCCATTCCATTCTGGGAATAGCAACAGAAACTAGGAGAAGCCTTTGTAGGCTTTAATTCAAAGTTGAAAACAAAGGAACTACATGAAGGTTCTCTGCTAGAGATAACTGAGGGTCTGGGCCCAAAGGACACTCAAAACCAATAAAGAGAAGCACCCTAGTATGTTAAAGGACCAGCCTGAGAAGTCTAGATGGACCAAGAGAGGTGTACTAGGAATAAAGGAAAGAGGAAGTGCAGGCAAAAGAGGGCCACAGAAGTGTT
This sequence comes from Cebus imitator, assembly GCF_001604975.1. Classification (NCBI taxonomy): domain Eukaryota; kingdom Metazoa; phylum Chordata; class Mammalia; order Primates; family Cebidae; genus Cebus; species Cebus imitator. The sequence continues at coordinate 399,627 of NW_016107360.1, forward strand.
ATTTTGACCCATCCCTTCCTCCTAAACTAAATAAAACTCTTCTACTTTAAAAGCAACAATAGGACTAGGTGCAGCAGCCATCCTTGTAGCCAAGGTGAGAGGATCACTTGAGGCCAGGAGTTTGAGACCAGCGTGCGCAATAAATGGAGACTCCTGTCTCCACAAAAAAGAAAATAGCTGGGCATGGCAGTGTGTGCCTGTGGTCTCAGCTACTCAGGAAGATGAGGTGTGAGGATCGCTTGAGCCTAGGAGGCCAAGGCTGCAGACAGCCATGATAATGCCAGTGCACTCCAGCATGGGTGACAGAGCAAGATCCTGTGTCAAAAAAGAAAAGGAAAGCAAAGAAAGAATAAAGAGCAAAATAATGTCCATACAGGAAACTCAAGCACTTAAGAAAGACCAGTCATAAAATAAATGAAGACAATAACCCAGTATTTAATAAGCTAATAGAAATTAAGAAAATAAAGGAACTAGAAAAGTCAGACTTGGAGTAACTTGGAAACAAGGTGATGAGAAGAGAAAAAAATGTAAAAAATATTTCAGAAATGAAGACTAAATTTAAAAAAACACAAATGGTAATGCCTCAAGAGAAGGAAAAGACAGGAAGTAAGAAAATAAAGAAGAAATTAAGAGATTAGAAAAACTCAAGAGAAAGTAACAGCTATAGATGCCCAAATAACATGTAAGCTTCATCCAACAGGAACCCCTGAAGAAAAGTAAATTAACAAAACAGAAAATACTAAAGAAAATAATGCCAAATAACAAGATTTGGAACTACCCAGAAGAATCCACTATGTACCTAGCAGTATCAACCAAAAGGACCATAATTAAGAAAACTGTAGTAAAACAAAAGGACTTTAAAGGAAAAGAATTAGTTGAGCATCCAGGCAAAAAGACTAAGTCACTTGTAAGATGAAGAAAGTCAGATGTTCACCACATTTGACCAAAATGCTTTATGACAAAACCGACTGGCATATCAAAGATGCTCAACAAAAAATTGTTGAATCAAGATGGTTTTTAATCTAGCCAAAACCATCTTGAAGTTTTTGAGCAAAAGATTAATTTTATTCACATGGAAGAACTTGGGAATACTGTGCCCATGAGCCCTCACAAGAGCATCTATTGGAGGATTAGTTCCAGAAAACCAAAATGATTAAGCTATCAACATAAGCATTTGTGGTGACTATTATATGTATATTTACTTATACAACTAAGAATAAATAATGGTTTGAGGGAGAAGGTATAGTAGTTCACGACAAGAATGTAAGAATATATACAGTAAAAAAGTTCACTGTCATCTTTCAGCTATAAACTTTAAGTTAAAGCATACTAATTCAAGTTAGATTCTTCAAAGAAGAGGATGTAGAAGACACTGGCTAATTTGTTAATTTTAACAACTCATGTATTCAGTACAGCACTGAAGTGTGGGAACTAGCAATCTGTACTATGTAATACTGTCACACAACCCTGTCAACTTATCATTGAAAGTTTAATTATAGTTCATATTCATTGAAAACTTACTGCATGCCAGATGCTTCTCTAAGTGCTTTAAATATATTCATGTTATTCAGTTCTCCCAGCAACTTTATAATATAGTTATTATTAACAGTTTCAATTTACAGATAAGGTAATTAGGAAACAGAGCTGACATCCAAAGTGCAAGCAGTCTGATATCAGAGCCTGTTTTCTTTCCAACTATGCTAGCATGAGAAAATGACAAAGCTAATAGGTGTGGTGGTGCTCACCTGTAGACCGAGCTACTTAGGTGGCTGAGGCAGGAGAATTGCTTGAACCAGGAGGTGAAGGTTGCAGTGGGCCGAGGTCGTTCCACTGCACTCCAGCCTAGTGACAGAGCGAGACTTTCTCTCAAAAAAAAAAAAAAGTTACATAGCTAAAATGAACTTTCACCCTCTGCTTTTGATGAGAATTATGTATGTTATTAAAAGGTCATCACGCCGGCTGCCATGGCTCATGCCTATAATTCCCAGCACTTTCGGAGGTTTAGGCAGGCAGACCACAAGGTCAGAAAATCAAGACCACCCTGGTTAACATGGCAAAACCTCGTCTCTACTAAAAATACAAAAATTATCTGGGTATGGCTGCTGTGCCTGTAATCCTAGCTACTCAGAAGGCTGAGGCAGGACAATCACTTGAACCAGGGAGTTGAAGGTTGCAATGAGCCAAGGTCAGCACCACTGCACTCCAGCCTGGCAACAGAGCAAGGCTCCGTAAAAAAAAAAAAAAAGTCACATGTTGTTCGTAAACTCTGATTAGAAGTTATACATTTTAATGAAAGCAGGGAAATTATTTAAAATATACAAAATTAAGTTTGGCAAACAAAATACTTGAAAGTTGTCATAAAAATGACTAATGGCAGAGCTTAGTGGTAAAATATAAATAGTTCCTACAGATATCCTCATACTTATTTCATCTTCTTTTTTACTAGCCCCAATATTAGACATGAATTTAACTAGGAAGTGGGTCACTTCACATTCACTCACTTTTTCAATATCATGATTATCTCACCTTTTGTCATCATGTCTCTTTTTTTCCCCCTTCCTCTACTTAATCTGTCTCTAGTCTTCATAGAGTCTACAAACTTTACTAAGCATCTAGCACGTGCTGGCCACTATGCCTCTTAAGACAAGTCTCAGCCTTACACTGGGGAGTACAGGCATCAGGCAGGGCTTCCTAAAGGACATGGAGACTGGAAGAAAATCCATGACAGGAATGAAAAGAGGGATGGAATATGTTTCGGATTAGTAACTGCTGCGAGACCAAAGAATTTCATCGAGGCAAAATAACAAGAACGTTACGATTAAAAGATTTTTCTGTTTTTTTGAGAAAGATATATTTATACTATAAAAGTGGCAATCAAAGTTTATCAAATTCAGTCTTTGAATACTTACATTTAATTCACTTTTTAGCACTTCTTCAAGAAGATGACTTACATATTTGTTATCTTCCTCTGTAACTACACAAATCTCTTGGGAAATTTTCTCTGAAATTAAAAAAAAAATTACGTTTCAAACAAAACATATAACAAGGCCCTAGGATGCTGAAACCTAAACTTACCTGATGTTCTTAGCTGTTGACCAAAAATAGGAAGGTTCTGACTTTAGCCCAAGTGGATTAATCTGTGTCCACACTAAGATGGCCTTGATCCAGTTTACGACCCCAGTCCATAAATCTATCCATTAAACACTTTGTGGGTGAAGAAGCAGCCATTGTGCAACTAACAGAAATAAGATATTTTAGGATGCATTCAGTAGGGAGTAACTAGAGGTGACTACCATTTCAAGTTCAACAATTCAATCTTTCCATGTTTATAACGAGTCTCCCAGAACCTAACAAATTCCTTCTCAAACAGATTCACTCTTTAGGCTACAGGTTATTCCCTATGCACAGACTTACTGTGCCATCCAGTGCCCTGGTTAAGTACATCATGTTCCTTGGCATTCCTCTAGATTTTCAATTCATTAAAATTAACTTCCTGTTCTGACTACAGCAATAACAAGTAAAAAACAGCTGAAATAATTTTCTTAACATCTGGAAGAGCTGAGATGGTCTGATTTAAAATTTATGAACTATGTGACACAGTGATAGTCACCTCTGGAAGCCCTGGATACATTCTCTCAAAAGATATTAAGTCCTGCTCTACAGCAGGCAAATCAGAAGGTACCCTGATTCAAGGTATGGTGACCTCTTATTTTCATGATATGAAGTTCAACCATGAGCTGAAGTCTGAAATTTTTTCTTAATCCCCATATTCCTATCTTAAAATTTTTCAGTATTTTCTTCCTTCCACTATCTTTCAGTTTCATTTGCTGCTTTTCTTTTTAAAAATGTCTAAGTTGCTGACTCTCTTCCTTTTTTCTACTATTTACATTTAAGTCTCTAAATTTTCCTCTAGTAACAGTTTTAGTTGTATCTCAAACAATGTGATATTTTCACTCAATTTAAATTACTTCACATTTAGTTTAAAAGATGTCATTTCTTTTTATTTGCTTTTGTTTACAATCGTATCATTAGAAACATCTAATTTCTATTGTTTCTTATTTCACCTATGGATTATGTAGAATTTTACTGTTTTTATTAGATTGCTATGCAACAATTTCTATAAATTTGGTGGTTTAAACACCACCCCATTAAGTAGTTCACAGTGCTACAGGTGAAGAGATGAAGGAGGAGACGGAGAAGAAAGTGTGACAGAAAAGTTGTGAGGGGAGTACATGAACAGAAATGATAAAGTAAATGAGACAACATGTAAATAGCTGGTTAAGTACTGAATCTAGGTAGGTAAAAGACAGGGAAGCTATTTGTGTTATTTCTGTATCTTTTAAGTTTGAAACTGATTTAAAAAGTACCCTCTCCTAAAACCAAAAATTAAGAAAAAATTTATGAATCTATATTAATAGCAGTAGACTTTAAAGTTCACCTCTCGTAAGTGAACAAAACATAAGGATGTAGATTCTAGATTCATAAGTAATGTCATAAGAAATATGGTGGATCTACTATTGTCTTGGTTTCTACATTGTCAGCTAATCACTCCTAATTCCCAGTTATTTGCAATCTATAGTGGTCTGCATCTCACAGGCCAATTTCTTACAATGTCTATGGAACCAATCAATATGTCCTTCCTACTGATAAATTCTCTGTCTACAGTCATTCAAAGATTAGACCACATACCAAATCTTTATCAATTTCTAATTCAATGGTTATCAACTGGTTGCACATCACAATCAACATAAATATCTTTTTGTTTTCCTTTTATATTTTCAAATATCAATGTGTAGTGCATATCAAACAAGATACTAGCCTATATATTTGTAAAGTTCCAAAAGTGATTCTGATGTACAGCCAGATTAAAAACCTCTGCTTAGGTACTGCATTGATTTTTTTTATGATGTCAGAATTGTAAAAAGTTCTGTCACATATAGAACCTTTATAAATATGGTTTCATATATATAATACCAAATTTATACTTTATAGTGTCATACATATCATTTGTATCATATATACTATATAGATATAAATAGTAACAATCTATGATCTACCATATATTAATGATACTATTTAGAGAGCTCTACCTGTTTATACCTATACAGTGTATATTTCATGTTAACGTTTTGTTTGCAAGTTATTAAATAACTTTCAAACTGAAAAGATACAATAATGAAGAGCTTCCCTTTTACATAGATTTACTAACACATCGCATACATATCATATATGATATATATGACAATATATAGATGATACTGTATCTTTAAGTATAGACAGGTAGAACTATATAAATGATTCTATATATGTGTGCATGTATCTGTATGTATACTATTTGTGTGTGTTTATATATAGGGTATGTACGTATCCTACTATAGCCAATCACCTGAAATGGAATATTTGGGACTATTTTTGCATTTTTCTTTAATCTTCTATGTGGCAATTGGAGGATGGTGAGGATGGCGAGTTCACTGAGAAGAGAGTTGTGTTCAGTTGCCCATTACCCAGAAACTTTGATATTTCTGACATACAACTATTTCAAAAACCCAAACCCACACAAACACTATTCTTATCTGCATGCCTCACTGGTTTTACAATTAAGCAATCTCTCACCTTTACAAAGGTGATATTAAATAAGGTAACATATTTAATAACTACAGATATAAGAAACCTGACAGGCATTCAATATTTGTTAAATTGAGGGAAATACAATTTTTAAATTTTTATACAATTTCAATTCTATATCTGAACAGATGCTGAAAGTAGCATATTGATACTTTGGCAGCTCTTTGCATGTGTGAAATGAGAAGAGACCAAAGAATGATTTCTATGCAGTCAAATTTTCTTTAAGGATTTTACTTTTTAAAAGATTATTATGAAGCACACATCCGTAAAAGGACAAATCAAGGGCAAGGAGATGGACTTGAAGAGTCTTTTCATTTACTGATGACTTCATTGTGTTAGGCATTGTCTGCTCAAAATTGAGTAAGAAGTGACAGCAACTATTACTGCATTTTCCAACTAGTGTAACAATTTTAAGATTCATCTTTCTGTAGAATAAAATATTGTCATTTTAAAAATAGACATGTGTAAGAGGAAGGTAGGAGATGTGTGTAAAAGACTACATTTTGCGATTTTAGTAAGGATTAGATAATGCGTAAAATTATTTCTGGTGCCTGGTACTAGGAAACACCTAGTCGATGACGCAATTATGCTGTTATGGGCACATACATTAAGAACATAAATTGATTATAACTTCTGTCCACTCAAAAATATCAATTTCTGACTTCAAATTAATTTCTTCTTTATGGTCTTGATATTTCAAAGTTTGGTAAACAATCCATATCAACTGCATCCCACTAAGACTTTGTTTCAAATTTCTAAGTTTTAGCAAACATGCCATAATCATATGTGACAATGGAATACAAGTTTTGTGTAATACAGCTATGTTTGCATTTCTGAATTTCTTTAAAACAAATGCCTACTCATTCTCATTGTTTAAATCTTAATATCTCCACTAAGATCTAGGCTGAAGCATTTTATGTGATTGCTATTGACAATTTCAAAAGCATGCTGCACTATCAATCTTCATTGTGGATGGTAATTAAGATAGTCTCAAAAAAAGGAAAAACCAGTAATGACTGTACCTGTACCATAGACTTGGAAGTTCAGAATAGAAAAACATAGAACTACAGGAGCAGGGCTCCAATAAATTAATTGAACCTCCTCAATCCCAGTGTTATTCTAGTAACCCAAAACTCAATGAGAGGAGGAAAGGCACACGAAATATTGAAAAATCATTTTTTCACAAAGCACAAAATTCTTTCCAAACTTATGATTAATACTGATGATTTTCTCAAAGAAAGCAAAGCACGTAACGACTACTTTGAGGTTAAAGATATCAAAAACATAGAAGCCTTTAGAATTCTTAATCTCTGTTCCATTAATAAAGCACTTCTTAGAAAATTCCAGAGGTTGAACTAAAAATAGTGAGGCTTATCACAAAATCATTTTACATTCCAGAATTATACAAACTTTAATACAAAAATCTAGTCTTTGTACTACCCCTGAAAATAGACCTGAGAATAAATTATAAAGTACTTAGACGTAACATTAAATGATACATGACCTGTCAATTTGATTGATATCAGCCTCCAAGTTTTAGTTTTTACATTACCCTATTTTTTAAATAGCTTCTAAAAAGGCAGTGGCAGTGGGCAAAATACTAATGTCATAACAAGTAGGGTCCCCCCAAAATAATTTTAACATATAATCTGATTTACACTGAATAACTTTGTCTATAGCATTTAAAGGTCACATAGCTTGTTATGATTTAACAGAGAGAAAACTCACATCAGCATAGTCGATAGCCTTGTATTGAAAACTGTAAGCATTAAATAAGAAGCCCAGATTTTTCAGTTAATACATCAGCCAATGTCTGAGAACCTCTAAAGGGTAAAGATATATATAATTGCCAACTAAAATTATGCCAAAAAGAAACAATATTCAACTTAACTTTCCTGGCTCCAATGGTTAATTTGTGTATCAACCTGACTGGACCACAGGGTACCCAGATATTTGGTCAAATATCACATTAAGTGTTTCAGTGAAGGTGTTTTGGATTGAGATTAACATTTAAATAGGCAGGATGAATAAAGCAGATGGTGATTCACACTATAGGTAATCCTCATCCAATCAAATGAAAGCCTGAGACATCTACTCTTCAGATTTTGGACTTACCAGCCTACATAAGTTGGTGAGCCAAATGTTGATCTGTATCCATATCTATACCTCCTCTATTGGTGTTCCTCTGCAGAACTGTCTTATACAGGCAAAGCTCTAAGCATTCTTCACCAGGTAACCAGTAATTCCCAGGTCCTCATCACAGGATTCCCACCTCTTCTCATCCGATACAAAGCAGTCAACTCATACCTTATTCATCAATCAACCAATGCTTCCTACCAATTTCTTGAACCTACCTATAAAATACATGTTCCCCTGCCTGCAGCATGATCTAATTCTCCAACAAGGTTCACTTCAAGTGCTATCTGTTTTAATACGTATAGCCTGTGTTTTAGACACATTGTGGTGTATATGTGGGTTGGGTAGGAGAAGAAATGCAGAAGTAACAATCACCAAGGAGACTGTTGAAACTAAAAAAACCCTATTTCTAATATATAAAAGTATCTCTCTCAAACACATATCAACACACCAAGCATTCTCCTTCTATTGAAGTAAAAATCACTGTATTATTGAATCTGAGTATTCCTGAGGAAAGGCCTTTCAGCATAGGATTTCAGAAAAAAAGAAATCTGTATGTAATATGATTCTTCTAAGTTTATTCAGAGTTGATATCCATGCATTATGTACCAAAAGAGCCATGCCAGTTCCTTATAGTCATTTCAATAGTCAGCAGATGTATTACTCCTTATTTAGTGCTCATGTCATACTACATCTTTTTAATACTGCCTTTGCTTTTTATTATGGTAGGTACTTTTTTATGTTTTACCTAATGACTATAATAAAGGAGTATGAATTATTTTCTCCATTTTATAGATGAATTAAAGCCATCTATGAAGCAAGTAAACTGCGCAAAGTCAGGCATAAAATTGTCAACTTTAAGATTTCTAACTGAAATCTATGTGAAATTAGCATCCTGAAAGATTATTTTCCTCTAACACTGTTTTGTATTTTGATTTTACTTTGATTACAGTTTCTACATTATAGTGCTTTTGTTGTCTTTCTCTTCCACAAGATCACAAACTCCTGAACTCCAGTTTATGATTTCCCAGTGTCATCCCAAGCTTTGGAACACAGTAGCACCAAGAAGATAGCTGAGACTTATTTTCCAGGCTCTGTACTAGGATCATGACTCACACACATTGCTATGGGTTGAACTGGGTTCCCCTGCAAACTGGCATGCTGGAATCCTACCCACCAATATACTTCAGAATTTAACTTTATTTGGAGATAAGGTCTTTAAAGAGATGCTTAAGATGAGGTCTTTATGGTGGACCCTTGTAAGAAAAGGAAATATTGGCTGGGCACAATGGCACATGGTGGCTCATGCCTGTAATACCAGCACTTCGGGAGGCCAAGACGAGTGGATCGCTTGAGGTCAGAGGTTCAAGACCAGCCTGGCCAATCTGGCAAAACTCTGTCTCTACTAAAAATACAGAAATTAGCTGTCCATGGTGGCGTGCACCTGTAATTACAGCTACCTGGGAGACTGAGGCATGAGAATCACGTGAACCTGGGAAGTAGAGGTTTCAGTGAACCAAGATTGCACCACTGTGCTCCAGCCTGGGTGAAAATAAGGAAATATGGACACAGACATCTATAGAGGAAAGACTATGTGAAGACAAAGGATGAAGAAACCACCTACAAGGCAAGCAGAGAGGCTTTAGACGAAAGGAAACCTACCAAAACCTTGATCTCGGACCTCTAGCATCCAAAGTTATGAAAAAACAAATTTTGGCTGTTTAAGCCACCCAGACTTGGTACTTTGTTATGGCAGTGCTAGCAAACTAATATACACATTTTCTTACATCAATTTGAATAAAAAATTGCTGTTAAACAAAGACTGTTTAAAAAAAAAAAAGACAGACATAGAGAGATCAAGAAATTATCAGTGGAATCTTATTTTAGAGGAATAAAAAATACAACCATTTTACTTTCAAGCCAGTAACAACTATCAGTAAGTCAAGATAAAATATTTATTTTAAATCTATGTATTCTAAGGAAAAAAAATGAATAAGACTTAAAAATATTTTAACATAATTCCAATTTTATTAAGATGTAACATAACAAGCTGATGATGCACCCCAAAGAACTACAAAAACAAAAATCCAAAATTTGTAAATAGAAAGAATGATCACAACAGAGCTTAACAAAATAAAGACTAAAAACACAATACAGGCTATCCACAGTGGGTCACGCCTGTAATCCCAGGATTTTCGGAGGCCGAGGTGAGTGGATCACCTGAGGTCAGGAATTCAAGATAAGCTTGGCCAACATGCTGAGACCCCATCTCTGCTAAAAACACAAAAATTAGCCAGGCATGGTGGGTACATGCCTGTAACCCCAGCTACTCTGGAGTCAGGTAGGAGAATTGCTTCAACTGGGGTGGTGGAGGTTGCAGTGAGCCAAGATTGCACCACTGCACTCCAGCCTGGGTGATAGAGTGAGACTGTGACCCCCTCCAAAAAAAAAAAAAAACCCAAAACAAAAAACAAAATACAAAGATAAACAAAATGAAGTTTGGTTGCAAACCACCCAAAAATAATAATCATCATCAGTAAACCACTAAGCAAAAAAGAACCACCGAATAAAATGAGAAAGAAGGGAACATTATAACTGATACATAAAAACACAGAGACTCACGAGAAACTATTATGACCAACTATATGCAGACAACCAGGAAATCTTAGAGGAAGTTGACAAATTCCAGGAGACATACAACCTACCAAGATTGAATGAGGAGAAAATAAAAAAAAAATTAACAGACCAATAATTATTAATGATATTGAAGCAGTAATAAAAAGTCTCTCAGGAACTAAAAACCCAGGACCAGATGGATTCACTGCCAAACGCTACTAAACTTATCAAGAACTGGTGCTAAGTCTCTTCCAACTATTCCAAGAAATTGAAGAGGAAGGAATTCTTCCTAACTCATTCTTTGGGGCAAGCATCACCAAAACCAGACAAGAATACAACATTAAAAAAAACAAAAACACTACAGCCCAATATCCCTGACAAATATCGACAAACTCCATAGAAAACATTAGCAAACCAAATCTAGCAGCACATCAAAAGATAACACACCACAGTCAAGTGGGATTTCTCCCAGGGATACCAGATTGTTCAACATATGCAAATCCATAAATGTGATACATCCCTATCAACAGAATAAAGGCTAAAAACAATATGATACTGTTAATAGACATAGAAAAACAATTTGATAAAATTCAGCATTCCTTTTACACAAAAACTCTCAACAAATTAGGTATAGAGGGACATACCTCAACACAACACAAGCAATATGTGATAAACCCACAGCTAACATTATACTTAATGGAGAAAAGCTGAAAAGCCTTTCCTCTAAAATATAAAGAACAAAAAAAGAATGCCCACTTTCACCACTCCTATTTAACACAAAACTGGAAGTCCTACACAGACCAATCAGGGAAGAGAAAGAAATATAAGACATCCAAATTGGAAAAGAAGTTAAATTGTTGTTCCATTGCAGTTGACACAATCTTATCTTTCAAAAAACCTAAAGACTCCAACACAAAACTCTTAGAACTGATACATTTAGTAAGGTTGCAGGAAACAAAATTCAACATACAACATCAGTCATATTTTCATATACAAGTAACAAACTAGGTAAAAGAGAAATCAGGAGAGCAATTCCTTTTACAATACGTAGTTTAAAAAGTAAAATAAAATACCAAGGAGGCAAAGATCTTTACAACAAAAAACTACAAAATACTAATTAAAGAAATTGAAGAGGACATTAAAAAAATGGGAAGATATTTATGTTTATGAATCGGAAGAATATTGTTAAAATGACCATACTACATCTAAAGCAATCTACAGATTCAATGCAATCCTTGTCAAAATTTCAATGATACTCTTCACAGAAATAGAAAAAAAAAAAATCCTGAAATATGTATGAAACCACAATAGATCCAAAATAGCCAAAAGGAATCATGAAAAAAAGAACAAAGCTAGATGCATCATACTACCGGACTTCAAAATACACCAAAGCTGTAGTAACGAAAACAGTACAGCATTCGTTTAAAAACAGACACAGAAGACAATACAATGAAATAGGGAAACAAGAACTAAATCCACACATTTACTGTCAACTGATTTTCAACAAAGACACAAGGAACATAGAGTGGGAAAAGCACATACCCTTTGACAAATGGTGCTGAGAAACTGAATACAGCTAGTGCTCGACTTACGACCATGATTGGTTCCAACAGACTGGTCGTAACACAATTTGGTTCTAAGTTGAGTAGGCTATATGTACAGTACTGTGAAATGATGTTATAAAAATCTTTAAGTCATATTTTATCCTAATTTTCTTTGTTCATTTTATGCCATTTGTATCAACTCTACACCATTTTGTTTCTTATTTTTACATTCGTCAGGTGTAAGTAAAACACTGCATTACCAGTACAACAGGCTTAATATTTGCAAAACATACAAAATTACAAAATACAGGTGCATACAAAATACAGGTTTAAAAAATACCATAGGAAACATTTTCCCAATTGCAAAACATATCAAAATATATAAACATGTACGAAACATTTTATTGGCCGCTGATGCTTGGCTGCGGATCGTTGATGTCGTCATCTGAGGCAGCAGTTAGGGTTACCGGAGTTGGTTTTTTCATAAACATAGTGAGCTTTGTCTGAATTGCATGTTTCTTTTTTTCTTCATAAATTTCATGATATAGAAGAAACACATCGTGCGTCATCCAATCCTTGCAAATCGTTCGATGTTTGGGTCCATTGCTTTGAAATGTATAAGAAGTTTATTGGGAGGGGTTTGATGAAAAATATCCAAGACACAAAACACAAATTGCTGTACCGAGTCTGGGATAACAGTTGAAATGGTGCACGCGGAGATGGTAGTGCTGCCAGAAGCTGGTCCGCACTGTCGTACGCCCAGCTGGGCAACGTTTGCGCTGCCAGACGTGGAGCAGTTGTGGCTAGAGATTGTGGTGGTAAAGTCGAATGGTCGTAAGCTGCATAGGTCGTAAGTCAATCAATGCCTGTATCCACATGCAGAAGAAAGAAACTAGACGCCTATCTCATCATACACCAAAAACCAAACCAAACCAAACAAAAAACCACCTTAAAATAGACTGAAGACATAAATTTAAGATGCAAAATTATAAAAATAACTGGAAGAAAACAGAGGAAATTCTTGAGGACATTGGTGTAAAAAAGGATTTTATGGCTAAGACTCCAAAAGCACAAAGAACAAAAATAGAGAAATGGTACTTACTAAAGGAAAAAGTTTCTGCACAGCAAAGAAAATCAACAGAATGAGGAGAAAATCTGTTGAATGAGAGAAGGTATTCGCAAACTTTCATCCAACAAAGGACTAATATCTAACATACACGAGAAATTCAACAGCAAAAAAAGAATCCCATTAATAATTAGGCAAAGGACACGAATAGACATTTCTTAAAAGAAGGCACAAAAGGCCAGGTGCAGTGGCTCATGCTGGTAATCCCAGCACTTTGTGAGCCCAAGGGAGATAGATCACAAAATCAGGAGATCACGACCATCCTGGCTAACATGGTGAAACCCCATCTCTACTAAAAAGACAAAAAATTAGCCGGGCGTGGTGACACATGCCTGTAGTCCCAGCTACTTGGGAGACTGAGGCATAAGAATCCCTTGAACTTTGGAGGGGGAGGATGCAGTGAGCTGAGATCACTCCAATGCACTCCAGCCTGGGTGACAGAGCAAAACTCCATCTCAAAGAAAAAAAAACAAAAACAAAATGAAAACATACAAATGGCCAACAGATATCTAAAAAAATGTTCAACATCACTAATCCTCAGGAAAATGTAAATCAAAACCACAACGAGTTATCAACTCAGCCCAGTTATAGGGCTATTATGAAAAAGACAAAAAATAACAAATGCTGCAGAGGATGCAGAAAAAAGGCAACTCTTACGTTGGTGAAAATGTAAATTAGAACACCTCCACAAAAAACAATATGGAGATTCTCAAAAAACAAAATAGAACTACTATACACTACTCAGTATATCAAAGGAATATCTGTACCCCAATGTTTATTGCAGCACTGTTCATAACAGCCAATTTACCATATCAACCTAAGCATCTATCAATAGATGAAGAAAATGTGGTATATATACACAATGGAATACTATTCAGTCATAAAAATGAATTAAATTTTGTCATTTGCAGTAACACAGATGGAACTGGAAGTCATTGCTTTAAGTTATATATCCCAGCCCCAGTATGACAAATATTGCATGTTGTCACTCACATAATGAAAGATTTAAATAATTGATTTCTTAAAGAAGAGAAAGATGACTACCAGGTGGAAAGAGTAGTAGAGAAGGAAATAAAGTGAGGTTAGTGGGTCCAAACACACAGTCAGAAGAAGTAAGTTTTAGTGTTCAAAAGCATAATAGTGTGACTATTAGCAGTTAACAATATATCGCATATTTTACAATAGCTAAACGACAACATATGAAATGTTCTCAAAATTAAGATAATAAATATTTGAGATGATGGATATCCTCAATACCCTGATTTGATCATTATGCATTGTATCAAAATATCAATGTAGCCATAAATACGTATAGATACATACCAATTTTTAAAAATCAGAATTTCCTAAACTTTAATGCAGTAGGCACACATGTATTATTTTCTTCTTACTTCCATTTGAGAATATATACCTACATTTAATTATTTCCATCTGGAAGTAGAAAATATTCAATTATGCAAATAAAGGTGATATATGATTAAGAGAAAGTATGTAATAGACTAATTCATGTGTGATATTTAATATATGCACAAAACGTTTCAAACAGAACAAAAGGATATTCTTCAAAGATAGCAGTAACAGCAGAGATACCATTTTTCAATTTCTATAAATCTCCATATAAAACCAGAACTAGATAAAAACCAAAAGCCTATGAACAACGTTGTAAGCACAGAAAAACTATCATAACCCTCAAAATACAGCTAAATGAAGATGAACCACCACCAGACACCAAACATAAGACATGGGAATACAAGCAGAAAGAAGCAGAGGGAAGCAACATAACAGGGTGTCTGATAGACTGGATAACAGAAGAACCCCAAGTTAGCCAACAGATACTCATTGAAAATTGGAGTAGACCAACTTGAACAGAGCTCTAAAAGAACTTTACCCAAAAAATTGTCTGTGAAGTTAATAGAAAGAACATTTGGTCAGACTCACAGAAACTGTATACCCTCAAAATTGGCACACCAGGATTCCCTTCTAGCACAGATCCAACAAAATAAGAAATTGGGAATAGAATAAAGATTATGCAGGAATGAAATTAGTTAAAGAAAGAAAACGTACATATAAAAGTGAGAGAGGAAAACAGAACTAGGAAATCATGCAATTGGACTGCCATATATGTAGTTACCACAAGAAAACAGAAGGAGGAGCTCCTTGAACTATCTGGAAAATGGGCTTCCCCTTAAAGTTTAATAAAATTAACTTCTTAGAAAAATGAAGAGAAAAGCATCAAATCCAAACACCATATAAAATTATTATAAGAAAAAAAAACAAGCAGAATAATACCTCTAAAGATATAAGGGCATATCAAAAAGGCGTGCTTATCAAACCAATCAAAGCCATAACCTTCTATTTCAAAGCAAGCTAAAAGGCATTAAGGTAACAAAACAAGGTGTTAAAAAAAAATACAATTTACAGTTAGAAACAGTCAACTTAGGTGAGTAAAGTCAGAAAAAAAATTAGAAATAAAAGATTTCAGAAATGAGGACTAAGCATGGAATGACTCAAGTAAAAATACAATGGACTCCAAAAACTGTAAAAATGAGGAAAAATCTCTAAATGAAAAAAAGGTTAAAATGATTCAATAGAAAATAAAGATGATGCAACATACACATAACAATCCATGATGAAAAGAACGGTAAAAATAACTCAACACTTTTCTAAAATTTTTATTTATATTAAGAGAAAGTATTTTTAGACCAATTCACTTACAGTATTTAATATATACACTTAAAATTATTTCAAACAGAACAAAAGGGTATCTTAAAAGATGGCAGTGATGGTAGAGATACCATTTTTCCATTTCCATGAATCACCCTCAAAAAAAACAGAACTAGATAAAAAAACCAAAATCCCATGAACATTATACCAACAAATGTAGAATCAGAAAATACTTCAGTATTCATAATTTTCTATTGCATCGTTTCAATTTATTTTCATTTACAAATTGTTCACTTAACTTCAGTAAAATTGCCGCTGTGTATAGTAGTTACTTTAACACCTTGGAGACTTCTATAACCATAATCAAGTTATGAAAACATTTAACCATCCCAAAACACACCCTCCCCCAACTCCTACCCCTAGGCAACCACTGACCTGTTCTTCATTAACTACGGTTTTGTTTCTAAGACTATCACAAATGAAATCATGCAGCATGTAACCTTTGAGACAAGCTTCTATCACTCAGCGTAATTTCTCCAAGATAAACAAATTTTGTATGTGAACAGTTCATTTTTTTTTCACAGGTGAATATCCTTCCTTTGGCTGTATCAATTTATTAATTCATCCACTGAAGGACATTTACATTGTTTCCAATTTTTGGCGATTACGCACAGAGCTTCTATAAATATTCATGTGCAGTTTTCTGCATGAACAGTTTTCCTTTCTCCAGGTTAAGTTCATAACAGGATTGCTTGTTCATATGGTAAACATACACTTATTTTCACAAAAACTGTCAAACAGCATTCCAGTCACCAGTACTTGGTATTATCAGTATTTTCATTGTAATCATATTGACAAGTATGTAACAATACCTCATCATGCTTTTGGTTTGCTAATATATTCATGAGGAATAATGGTTTGTAGTCACCCAGTATTGTCTTTTTGTGGTTTTTGGTACAACTGGCAGATAAGAGTTCTTCCCTCCACTATTTTCTGGAAGTAACTAAGAATTAGTATTGTTTGAATATTTTAGAGAATTTATCAGTGAAACCATCTGAACTTGTAGATCTCATTTCTGCTAGTTTCTGAATCATGAGCTCAAGAACATTCTGATAGACTGGGTAGTTCACAGTTTTCAAAGAATTTGTTCATTTTATCAAAGTTGTCAAATTTGTGTGCAGAAATATAACATTCCATCATTCTTTTAGCATCTGAAAACCTGTAGTAAAACCCCCTTTCATTCTTAATACCAGTGGCATTTTTGCCATCTTGTGATAGGTTTGTCAACTTTATTCACCTTTTCAAAAACCCAGCTTTGGTTTTTATTTTCATGTACATTTTACTTTTATTGATTTCTACTCACATATTCTTCTGCTTACTTAAGGCTTACTTTGCTCCTCTATTTCTAGTTGATTATGGTGAAAACTTAGTAGATTCAAGACCTTTCTTCATTTTCCACACAAGAATTTAGTGCTATAAAGTTCCTTCTAAGTACTGTTTCGGTAGCATTCTCCAAGTTTTGATACATTTTTATTCTACTTCCGCTCAAAATATTTTCCAATTTATCTTGAAACTTTCTCTTTGACCCATAAATTGGTGTTTAGTTTCCAAGTATTTTAAGGTTTCTGTTATCGTCCTACTACAATTTTCTAATTTATTTCTATCAGGGTCACTGAACATACTTTGCATGCTTTCAATTATTTTCTATTTTTTATTGTGTTTTATTACCCAGGATACTTTGTCTTATGGAATGATCCAGTTGCACTTGAACATTTAATTTTTCTATTGTTGAGTGTAATGTCCTGTAAATGTCAGATCAAGTTGGTCGACAGTGATACTCAGCTAGGCATTCCGACTGTTTAGTATTTGCAATGACTCAGAATTAAAACTTCCAAATTTTTTTTTTTCATTTTTACTTACATTTGTCAATTCATGCTAACTATACCTTGAAACCCTAAGTGCATATTTAGAAAAGCGTCTCTGCTTGCTATGATTTGAATGTGGTGTCCCCTCCAAAGTTCAGGTATTGCTATGACAGTATTAAAAAGTGGGGCCTTTGGAGGCCAAGGCAGGTGTATCACAAGGTCAGGAATTTGAGACCAGCCTGGCCAATATGGTGAAACCCCATCCCTACTAAAAATATAAAAATTAGTTGGGCATGGTGGTGTGTGCCTGTAGTTCCAGCTATGTGGGAAGCTGAGGCAAGACAATCGCTTGAACCCAGGAAGCGGAGGTTGCAGTGAGCTGAGATCCTGCCACTCCACTCCAGCCTGACAACAGGGCAAGGATCCGTCATAATCAATCAATAAGAGGAGATTAGGCCATGAGCGCAGCTCCCTCCCAAAAGGGAATAAAGGCCATTATGAAGGAGGCTTCTCAGTGTTGGGCTTTTTAGCTTGTTCTCCTGCCATATGAGGACACATCTGTTCTCTTGTTCTTCCACCATGTAGGGACACAGTAAAAAGGCCTACACCAGACATCGTCACCTTGATTTTGTACTTCTCATCCTTCAGAGCTGTGAGAATAAATTTTTGTTAATTATGCATTCTGTGGTATTCTGCCATAACACCACAAACTAAGACGCTGCTGAGTTTTACCTTATGATGATGAAGTGTCCCTCTCTCACAGGTAGTTTCCTATGTTCTAAAGTCTACTTTGATACTAATATATTTACTCCAGTTCTTATGACAAGCATATGTATCGTATGACTTCACACTTTTGGTTTTAACATAATCATATTGGCGGTGGGCTCTTATACAGAGTATATAATCAGGTCATACTTTAATATTCTGAAAATGCCTGTATTCTATGTGCTGAAACCATTTACACTTAATATAGTTGATATTTGGATTTAGAACAATTCGTTTTTTTTTTTCCCTGTTATCTTCTTCTGCTTCTCCTTTCTCCTCTCTTGGCTAAAACTTTCATTTAGTATTCATTTTCTCATTTCTGATCTCTTTGTATACATTTTTGAGTGCTCTAGGAATTGTAATACACTTGGTTAGCCTGCTATAGTACACATAAAATGTGCTACCTCAAATAGAATACAGAAATCTAACCATGGTATTGCTCTCTTTGCCCTACTTGTGTTGCAAGTGTTGCAATGTTGATACGGTTTGGCTGTGTCCCCACCCAAATCTCATCTTTAACTGTAGCACCCATAATTCCCAAGTGTCATGAGATGTATGTGGAGGAAGGTAATTGAATCATGAGGGCATGTCTTTCCCATGCTGGTCTCATGGTAATGAACACGTCTCATTAAAACTGAAGGTTTAAAGGGGAGTTCCCTTGCACATTCTCTCCTGCCTGTCACCATGTAAGATGTGCCTTTCTCCTCTTTCACCTTGCGCCATGATTGTGAGGCCTCCCCAGCCATGTGGAACTGTCAATCCATTAAACCTCTCTTCTATAAATTACCCAGTATTGGGGATATCTTCATTAGCAGTGTGAGAACAGACTAATATAGTTCTCTACAACACTGTTGCTGTCCTCATAAAAACTCACTCAAAATTTTATAGCATTTGCTTTTAACTGTCAAATACTTAAAAAACTAAAGAAGATTATATGTGTCTATTTCATTTATCCAGATATTTATCAATTTTGTTCCTCTTAGGTAACTACTTATGTCCCAAGATTCCTTCTGGTATCATTTGTTTTCTATGTGAAGAGCTTTCTTTAGGTATTCTCTTAGGAGTACATCTACTGGCAGTAAATTCAGTTGTCTTTAATATGAAAAAGTCTTTGACATTTCCTCCTGAAAGGTTTTTTGCTGAATACAGAATACTGGATAGGTGGTAGTTTTTTAGCACTGTAAACATCCTGTTCTACTTTCTTCTGGTCTTCATAGTTTCTGATGAGAAATCTACATTCACATTATTCTATCCCTCTAAGTAAAGGATCACTTCTTTGGCTACTTTTAAGGATCTCATTTTGTCTTTGGTTTTCACTCATTATCATGAAGCACTGTGTGTGGATTTCTTTAGATGTATCATGTTCGAGCTCATTTACTTATTGAATCTATAGTCCTATGTATTCTGACAAATTCAGGAGTATACACCACAATTTATTCAAATATGTTTTTTAACTACATTCTGTATCCTCTCCCACTGGACTGACAACCTATTACTGTCACAAAAGTGTCTGGTCAATGTTCATTCTCCCTCCACTTTTCATTCTGGTTGGACTGAAAAATTTCAGACGACCCATTTTCAACTTTACTGACACGTCCTGTCATCTCCAGAGCCCAACCAACCACTTTAGATAGTGTTTTTTTTTTTTTTTTCCCCCAGTTCTAACATTCTCCTTTGGGTCCCTACATGTTCTGTACTTTGGTGACACTTTCCATCCTTCGTTTCAACAGCAACACTTGCTGCAGCACTTTCACAATAAGTGTTTTATTTTTCAGAGATTCCACCTGTGTCATCTCAGCATTGGTACGGATCATCTTTGCCATGTGAATTTAGTTTTTCCTAGTCCTTTTTATGCCCAAGTGACCTTGAACCATATCCTTTATATTTGGGTACTCTCCTGTTGGATCATATTCTATTATGGAACTCAGTCCTGTTTAAAACCTCTGTCCAATATGTGTGTTAACAAGAAACCAAACCAGCTGGTCTCAGGTCTCAATTTTAATCATTCCTCTGCGTCATGCATCCAATCTCAATTTCATTTTTCAAAGCTTCTGCTGTACTATTTGTATCACCTGTCTCTGTGTGCTTCTCAGTGGCCAGTCTGAGACCAGGGTTTATCCTAGTTCAGTACTTAGTCTTATGGTTTGATGTTTAGAGTCAAATCCATTAATACACAGCTCAGGGTTAGCCCAGAAATTTGTATGCATTATGAACTTTCCTGTGCTCCAACACAATCTCTCCTTTGCTTTTCATATTCCTAAGGGCATCCCATTTCAGCATCCCACCTGAAAGCTGAGGTTTCATTTTCCCCACTTGACCCACATATATGATAAACACACCATGACCAGAGCTAAGAAAAAGATGACCAAGTAGTAGTGTTCACTCCAACCCTTGAAACCAGAGCAATTCTGAGCAGAGAAATATTCCCTTCCCTAACAACTTTAGGCTCATCCAGACCCCTATTGCTGCTTTTGTCAGTGCTACCACTGTCACACAATTGCTTGAGGTAACAAAAACATTAGTGTGGAAACAAAACAAAAAGGACAGCAAGGGGATTTCTTCTGTTTCTTACCATTAACAGACCACTTTTCTGCTCCTCTGACAAGAATGAGAAGTTTTCTCTTGCAGTTCTGTCTAGTCTGATGCCCATTTCTGGTTTTGGGGTGGCACTGGGTCCAGGTTAGTATACAGCAGAGGAACAAGGTAGCAAAGTTTGCTGCCCATTAGGTATTATTTCTAATGTGAATCTACCATTAATCTGCTACTATTGACTTCAAATCTTCAAGTAACTGTTCCATGTGTTCTGTCCATGTTTTATAGCTTCATTAAGTGGGAGAAATAGAGTGGCATGGTCTTGTTCCACCTTGCCTAAAACTAGAACCTACCTGTGTCTTTTTACATATGAACAAGTGACCAAAAAATTTGTCTAAATAAAAAAAGCTAATTTGATATAAAATAGATTCAAAATGAAAATAAGATTATCTTAGTTTAATTGGAAGCATTTTTTATTCATATATAAATATTGCTTCTTATTATCAATGGCACCTTATGGTAAATGAAACATGGTGGAAATGTACTTGTTATATTCCTCCTTAATCACGTACCATAATTCTCATTGACAGCTGCTTATCTAACAGAACATTAGCCATCTTGTACCAAAATAGTAGAGACTGTTCAAATCTTTAAGTTTCAAAGTCAAAGTCATACTGTCTCTCATTTGCGTAATTTTAACAATAGTCTCCAACCATACTCAAATCTGATGGCTACAAATACAGGACTTCAAAGTTTTGGCTGCTTCACTGGTCCACAATATACTAGAGAAGACAATATTCTCAAATACCAAAGACAACTAGTATTTATTGAAGCACGTAGGATATTAATCTAGAACTTCTCAGGAGGTCAGGTGTCCTTTTGTGCAGGACTCTTCAATGCTATAGCTATATACTATTAGGTCCAAAAGCAAGAAGAGAAGACATGGAGGCCCTTCCAAGAAAAGTATGTTCCTCTTCCTGTACTTCTTTCAAGGAGTTAATGGTAGCACAGAGGCAGGAAGAATTAGAATGTCAACCATCTCTGCTGAAAGGTGCATTAAGGAATGCCTAGCTTAAAATTCTGAATGTCAGAGTTTTTAATATATCCATCTGCCAGACTCCTTTTAAATGTTCTCAAATTTCAATCCAGTTTTAAGGGCAAAATAACTTCTTTAGGGTTCAGCTCCCTGGTTTAATGTTATTTGCAATCTAAAATATAGCCACTTTTCATTAGAATACATGATTTAACAAAACATAGCTGTATACAATCTGGTTTCATAAATGTTCAATTCCAGTGTTATTCTAACTAAAATCTCATAAGCAAAAGGAGTTATAATGTATAAATCTCAAAGTTTATCAAAAAGGCCAAAATCTAATCAGAAACATTCATATCTTTTAAAGCTTCCTCTTACCTTCCTTGAACATTGGATCTCTTAGTATATAGGAAGTATATTGTTTTCTATAAACAGTTAGAAAATAGATGTAATCGGGGGTCTTTTATTTTCACAAAACGGTTATATGTAAAGTTTCTAATACAGTTTCTGCTTTACCATGTGACAGACGCACGACACATTAAGGGGCAAGGAATATGCATATGCCTTTATCAATTACTTCTACTAAGAGTGGTGTTTTTATTTCATAAGAAACTCAGTAACAATGGAAGAAAGACAAACACTAAGGTAAATCCTCAAGCAAGTGGACAAAATATCCAGAAATCTGTCTCCAATTTTCTGGGAAACATTCAACAACCTGCAATTCTTTCACTGAGCTTTATGGTCCACTGTACTGGCCTCTTGAACTAAAGTTAATGTCCTTTGAGAAATAATGTATCAAATCCAAAAGTAGCCATTTCCAAAAGATATTTCAAGTTGTAATTCATTCAAAATGACTGCAGTGTTCTCCATTATTCTATTGCATTCCTTGAATCAAAGGCCAATCTTACAGTCTATCTTCTGTGTCACAAGAAAGAATTTTAAAGTGATATTAAAGAGAATCACCACTATTGAGTCTTGATGTGTCTAAGTTTCATCTGTAAAGGGGACTCAAGGTTTGTTTGAATACCTTGAAATAGGAAGCTATTAGAACAGGAAAAAGAAAGGCAGGCAGTAAATATAGGCAGAATGGCGAAAAAGGCAATATACTACAGTACAAATGGACAGAGACATAAAGACTTGCAAAAAAAAACATACACTCCCCCCCCCATTAAAAGGTCAAAGTGGTCTTCTGATAAGCTAGCTCACAAGCTAACTGAGCTAACTGAGCATGTTTCAACTGGAGGACAATGGCACACAGGCAGATTTTTTAAAAATATATTTTGTATTATCAGATCTTAACCACATTTTTAAGTGAGTCACTGAATATAGGATGAGGTTTCCTACCTTAGAACTAAAAGTAAGAACCAGGCATGTGACATCTTGTCTCCTGCACATGTTTTTACATGTAAGCAGAATAGTCAAGCATATGACTGTCTTCTAACTCAATGACAGCTGCTTCTTTCTTCCCCCTTCTTTCTTGCCTATTAAACTCTCTACTTTTTAAAACCACTCCACATGTGTCTGTGTCATTTTTTTCTATTTCAACTCAAAAGGAAAAACCTGTTCTCTACTCAGCAGAGCTGTATCAATACTTTTTTTTTTTTTTTGGCTTTTCAGAGTATATATTCCCTAAGTTAGTAGAGAGAACAGTTCGAAGGAAAAGCAACATTCCAAGGTTAATGACTCATGAAATTATTTACCAAATGTACTATTTGCTTTGAGCATAAATATTTGGATTTTTTTAACTATCTACATTAAAGTATCAGTGGCTAGCTTTTGTCTGGTATCAAGTTTTATTTAGCTAGTTGTTTAATACCTCAATGTGACCTTCAAAAGCAATACATTTACTTGTTTATGCTTAAATTACTATTTCACTGCCAACAAATAAAGGAAATGATAAAAGTAAAACAAATGAACTCTACTTTTCCTAATCCTGACCCAAATATTGAACTTTGCCATGTGCTTTTTTCTTGTAAGATTCCAAGGGGCCCAAACTGCTTTTAAATCCTGTTGCAGCCTTCCTGCTTTTACTAATTCAAGCTTGACGTAAATGTTCTTAGATTCAGAAAAGATAGAGTTACAGTATTCTTTGAGAGAATGAAGAATAAAAAAATATTATGTATAAAGAAGTTACAGTATTACTGTGAATATTTGAAAAATTGAGCACCATACTCAAAGCCAGAAACATTAAAAATTAGGGTTACTATATAAATCATCTTAGCTGTCACTCTGCATTGCCCAAAAAACATGACTAACAATACAAACGGTCTCATCCCGGGCCTTTAACAAAAAAAAGCCTGATGAGGACATACCACAGATGCGGAATGTTGTCTGGTTACTGATTTGGAAAACCTGATTTAAAATTCCTCATCTTTCCAACTTGGTCCAAGAGACTCAACAAACCAACAATATCGCGCAGATCAAATGCCATGATTTTAAGTTAAAAAGTTAAAGAATCACTAAGAAATCAAGGCACTAGTTTCTGCATATGCATAAAACACAGTCCAACAGTCTTCCTAGTTCTCAGCAATTATGTATCAAAGTTATTCTCATGTGATTTTACTCCTTTCAGTCAATGCCAATTAAAAGCATATTTAGCTACTTTCAATGTCTAAACATAAAAGAATTTAACTGCTCTTCTACCAGTACAGTTTAAAAAAAAAAAAAAAGGTATAGTATGAGGGTAACTTGACAGTTGCTAAGTACTTACTGAAAGAAATCTACTTGTATCACTTATCTGAGTAAGATGTAGGTTTCTGAACCAGTAAGATGCTGTATTTCAGAGAAAATCAATTTCCTGCAAATACTTAAACAGAAAACATTACATAATGACTGGAAAAAATATCAACTAAAGCTAGTTAAAACCAAAAGGGATGAAATGAATTTCCAATTTTACCTATCTTTCCTTTTTTTTAATACACACTACCATATATAAAAAGAGGCACCATGAGGCAGTTTTGTAGCACAAGCTTACTTGGGTTTATACAATTATAACCAAGAAAGAATAAAATAAAATTTTAAAAATACTTTTTAGCCACAAACTTGAATATATTAAATAGTTGAAGAGTGGAGGTAAAAAATAAAAGCAGGATTTCAGGGCTTTTCTTAGAAACTCTTAGAATATTGACCCTCATGCCAGGATATGTTCAGCATACTAAATCAAGTGTGGGTTGGGACTGTTTGTATGGCTTATGTAAATCTATATAACGTATGTTACCACTGGCATCTGTTACCACTTTAATCATTTGGGTTCATCTGAGCATGCAGAGCAGGCTTGGGTGGGCTTAACTAGCTTGAGGGACAAAAATACAATGCCTCTTTGTTAAGTGGATATTTACAAACTCATCAGTCCAGTGTCTTCTTGTACTACTCCCTAGAAAACTGTTTTAAATTTCACTCACAGAAGCCTGAATGAGTTAAACATTAAAGAACAACCACCAAATCCAACCTTCTACCTAAGGGATTATGAATGCTTCATTTTACATAGTTTTAACAAATTTGTAATTAATTATATTTTAACAGACTGAAAGACAAATTAAACTACCACTTTCTATACATGTTTTCTATTTCAAATAGATGGAAATCCATATAAACATACTGATGCTAAAATAAATTAGGCTTAAAATTACCTAAAAGTATAAGATAAAAATCAGATTTAGACTTGCTATATATCACAATTTGGAGATTTTAGTCAAAAGCATGCCTTGAAGTTAGCAAACCTCAGTACCACTGAAAGAGTATTATTTTCTCCCAATGTTAAAATTCCCATACTACACAAAAGATATTGACTTGAAGATAGATTAAGATGGTCCAGAACACACAGACTACTTGGGTGACAAGTAATTTTCGAGTCAAAATGTTCTTGCAAAACATCAGACATGACATTTATCCTAGAAATG